>NC_086445.1:572776903-572988169 GCF_028390025.1 Pseudophryne corroboree
CCCCTGTGTTGTTTCTAGGTGAGATTTTGGTAGGTTCAGAATCCACCCGTGATCCAGGAGTAGTCTGATTGAGAGGCCAATGCTGTCCAACAACCGCTCCCTGGACAGTGCCTTTATCAGAAGATCGTTCAGGTACAGAATTATGTTCACTCCCTGTTTGCAGAGTAGAAACATAATCTCTGCCATCACTTTGGTGAACACCCTCGATGCCGTTGAGAGACCAAATGGCAGGGCCTGGAACTGGTAGTGACAGTCCTGCAGTGCTGCAGTGCAAACCGTAGATAAGCCTGATGAGGCAGCCAGATCGGAATGTGAAGGTACGCATCCTTGATATCCAGAATTCCCCCTTCTCCAGGCCTGAGATCACCGCTCTCAGAGACTCCATCTTGAATTTGAACACTCGTTAGTACGGGTTCAACGACTTGAGATTCAGAATCGGTCTTACCGAACCGTCCGGTTTCGGTACTACAAACAAGTTGAAATACCGTAGTACCATTTGTTTTGCAGGTGAGTTGGAAATGGAACAATTACCTGAGTCTGTACCAGTTTTTGAATGGCGTCCTGTAAAGTTATACTTGCCACTTGTGAAACTGGTAAGCCTGATTTGAAGAATCTGTGAGGTGGGAGCTCCTGGAACTCCAGTCTGCAGCCTTAAGATATAAGAGCTATGACCCAGGGATCCTGGCATGATCCTGTCCAGATGTGACTGAAGAATTTTAGCCAGGCTCCCACCTGTCAGTCTTCCAGGCTTCGCTGTCCACTGTTATGCTGAAGGCTTTGAGGTAGCAGATCCTGAGACCTGTCTCTGTGAACCGGCAGTTGCTGGTTTGCGTGGTTTACCTCTAGTGCCTCTGGTGGCAGTAGAAGAACCTTTGGCCTTGCCCCTAAACTTGGCAGTCCGAAAGGACTGTAAATTGGGTCCTGAGTAGGCCTTCTTAGTTGGGGGACTTGCAGAAGAAAGGAATGTGGACTTACCCGCAGTAGCTTTGGAGATCCATTTGTCTAGTTCATCTCTAAATAAGGCCTCCCCTGTAAAAGGTAGGCCTTTCACGCTTTTCCTGTAGTCCGCATCCGCAGTGCACTGGCGTAGCCATAGACCCCTGCGTGCAGACACTGCCATAGCTGTAGTGCGTGCATTAAGCAAGCCTATTTCTTTAATGGCTTCCACCATAAGTTCCCAGAGTCCTGTATATGCTGCAGGATCAAAACAATATCCCGTTGAGGTAAGGTATCTAACCCCTCAATTAGGTTACCCGACCGTTTAGCAATGGCTCGCGTAATCCACCCACATGCTATAGCGGGTCTCTGGGCCACCCCCGCAGCTGTATACAAAGATTTGAGCGTAGTCTCAATTTTTACGATCAGCTGCGTCTTTTAGGGAGGCTGCACCCGGGACAGGCAATACAATTTTTTGTGAAAGCCTGGATACTGATGCATCCACTATCGGTGGATTTTCCCATTTTTTCCTATCCTCAGGAGGAAAAGGAAAGGACGATGACAGCCATTTAGAGATTTGACATTTCCTATCATGATTAACCCACTGTTCTTCAAACAGGGTGTTTAGGGGGTAATTCTGAGTTGATCGGAGCAGCAAGTTTGTTAGCAGTTGGGCAAAACCATGTGCACTGCAGGGGGGGGGGCAGATATAACATTTGCAGAGAGAGTTAGATTTGGGTGGGTTATTTTGTTTCTGTGCAGGGTAAATACTGATTGCTTTATTTTTACACTGCAATTTAGATTTCAGTTTGAATACACCCCACCCAAATCTAACTGTCTCTGCACATGTTATATCTGTCCCCCCTGCAGTGCACATGGTTTTGCCCAACTGCTAACAAATTTGCTGCTGCGATCAACTCAGAATTAGGCCCTTAGTTCCTTTGACACAGGAAAAGTGGCTGAGGATTTCTTTTTTATATTAAAATAAGATTCCTCACTCTCCTCTGTCACCTTATCAGGGATATTTTAGAACTTCTCTGATAGCTTCTATGAGAGCCTCTATTCCCTGCGACAGAGTAACCTCCCCCACCTCTGAGTCCACCTCACCCTCCTCCATTTCTGACCCCTCATCATCCGAGTCAGGCAAAAGGTTAAATGCACAATTAACCCACAAAGAGCCCTTCCAAGGAGACACAGAAGGAGTATGGACCCAGCACACGGTGCCCTTAACACTAATGCCAAGCTTAGCCGGGTTGCATACTAAGTACCCAGATTGGGGATTTAGTACACTAATAATCACTCCCCCCCTGCTATGGCACCCTGGTACCACTGAGGTAATTTGGAGTCTCTCCGAAGGAGCTGCGCATCCCTATCAGTCAGCGTCTGTGTCAGCTGCAGAGGGAAAATGGCGGTGGTGAGCTGCTGGATCCGCTCATAGTGCAGCCCCGCCCCTTCAGTGGCGCGCAGTCTTCCTGCTTTTTTATACTGGCTGTGTGTGTCTATGTGCATAACATGGAGAAACTCCTTTTATGGCTATGTTGCCAGTCTGGGTACTGTGTCCACTGTTTATCGTCTGTGTCCTTACACAGAGGGAGACGCAGTCCGCCCCATTTAGAAGCCATGTGTCTCCATACCCTCATGCCGCCATAATGGCCGGCAACCCGCTAACCGGGACACCGGCTTAGTACTCACCACTCTTCTTTCTTCTGGCTCTGTTAGGGCGTACTGAGGGAATGTACGCTCACTGTGGTGTAGCTTAAGAATAGTTCCCTCAGGAGCTAGTGCACTGTCAGCAGGGAATGGGACCATTAACCCTGAGAGAGGTTAGGTCGTTTCCCCTGCAGCCAAGTCCCATGAAGCAGGCAGGCTGGTGCCATCCAGTCCTGCCTGAAAACAGCAAACTCAGAAAATAAATGCAGAAAACTCTTCAGGAGCTTCCAGAGACGTGACAGGCTCCTCCGGGCACATTTTCTAAACGGAGTCTGGTAGGAGGGGCATAGAGGGAGGAGCCAGCACACACTATCAATTTCTTAAAGTGCCCATGGCTCCTACTGGACCCGTCTATACCCCATGTACTAAATGGATTCCCAGTATCCCCTAGGACGTAAGAGAAAATGGCTTAACCTAGCTAACCCCACTCTAGCTGTACTTGACTCAGTGGATATACATGCCTACAAGGTGGTTATTTGTCTGAGTAAAAATCAGACCGGCACATAATTAGAGTCTGCTGTGCTGCCCTTCTCCATCACAACAATGCCCCTAACCACAAGTCCTGGAAAGTGGCAGATTTTCTGTCCCATGAACTAGTCCAAAAGCTTAGTACAGTCCAGACCTAGCCCTCTGGGACTTCGTGTTTCCACAAATCAAGCGCAAGATGTGTGGGATGTGTCAGCAGCCTCTCCTGAGCTCTGATGCCAACTCCACGCTTAGCAGAGGGCCACTGATGTACACAGGATCGCCAGTGTCCTGCATACCAGATTGTTTGGCTGGAAGGTTAAGTATACATGAATTTCTACTTAGTAAAGCTATATATCACATCAAACTGATGCGATAATAGTGAAAAGTAACAAATAATTTACACAAAACTTCACAAATAGACTCATATTTAACATTAAAAGAAACAAGAATAACTAGGCGCTGACTCTTCAGGGGACCCTTTATTTATAATCGTATTCTTGGTATGCTGCAGCTTCATATATGGAGATCACCGACTCTCCAACCAATCAAGCAGACAAAAACACAAAATAATGAGGCGCTGTCATACCAGAATCATTTTAAATACATTTTTAATCCCACACAATCACATAACAGATATAAAAGAACAGACATACACACGGCTGGTGTGAATTTAAAAAACAATGTAATACTTTAAAACACCTATATAAGCAATTGGTCACTATACAGCTGTTACACAAGGCATCCAAAGACCCTTTGGTCATATTCAATAATGGAGCAAATATTTACTGTGTAGCTGATGCAAATGACCAATAACCATTTATAAAATAACAGTTTCTAAATTATCAATTAATCACTTCTCCCAAAGACACAGTTGCTTATCAAGCAGTTCAGCCAAGATTAGTAATTTAGTAAATAATCGTCATTATGTCCTTGTTTTAAGCTGAATCAATCAACTGTTGTTAGAGCACAGTCACATATATCAAGCTGGGACTAGTAGTTTTAATAAGCAGTCCTTGCAATCATCATTTATCTTTGCTTAAAGGTATGCACTCCAGTTGGTTAGTATAAGCACAGCAGGGTTGGACTGGCCCACAGGGGTACAGGGGAAACCACCGGTGGGCACTACTGTCTGGGGGCCCACCCCACCTCTAGGGATCAGGTTCCAGACTGTGCTGTTACTAATCTAGTATATTATCCTGCATGCACTACAGTATTTCCTGTATATATTTATCTAGGGGACTAACACTTGCAAAATGGTTAGGTAAACCAATGTGGTCGCTGGGCACACTCCCTCTAGAGACTGGCCACAACCCTAAACATGGGCCCCTACCACTGCATTCCCCCAGTGGGCCCTACATGCCCCAGTACGACACTGAAGCACAGTATCAAAAACAGAGATTAGTAGTTTAATAAACCGTTATGGCAGTATCCATATCTCCTTGCTTACTGCTATATACAGTATTCAGGCTTGTTCACATGGGCATGGTCACAAAGAGTCCACTGAAACTGTATGTTCCAAAAATAGGCACAATCACAGACAACCCATCTGATACAGGGCATAAGCAGCAGCAGCTCTGTTTTGAGACAAGGTCCTTATTGGTGCATTAGAGTCTCCCAATGGAACTGGGCAATCTCACTATACAATGTTCCCTCCTTGGAATCCCAATCACCGCACCGCAGGTCAGTTTTACAGAGGTCTCTGAGCATTCAGCTGCCAATTCCAGATCCGTGTATACACTCAACGCGTTTCCCCGCCTTTCTGATCAGCGGCTTCCTCAGGAGTATATTTAAGTCACTCTCCCTATCTCATTTAAATAGTGCTGCCCGGTCAACTTCCGGGCACCACTACAACACGCGTGCACATTGTCTGCATTTCACCTGCTCTCCACTGTGCCACATATGTCATCCAGAGGTGGCGCATCAGAGCAGTCTCCTATGTCTCATCTTATAAATCACCATGGAAATATGTAAATGCATTGCCCAGTGTTTCTCAATCATTTGTTTACAATTCACCTTGGTGATATGCAAACGCACTGTCCTGCATGTCATATGTATTTTACCACCTTTAATTCAGTGTCATTCTGCTCCAATCTCCATACATAGTTCTTCTACTTAATTTATTAAACAGTAAGCACCGTTATCTATACAAATGTCTTGCCTTTGGGCCTAATTCCGACCTGATCGTAGCCCTGAAAAATTTTGCAGGACTGCGATCAGGTACACTGACATGCAAGGGGACGCCCAGCACAGGGCTAGTCCGCCAAGCATGTCAGGCCCACCCCCCACTCCCCCACAGTAGTACAAAAGCATCGCACAGCGGCGATGCTTTTGCACTTCAGGAGTAGCTCCCGGCCAGTGCAGCTTTTGCGTGCTGGCCGGGAGCTACTCGTCGCTGCCCGGGTCACTGCGGCTGTGTGACGTCATGCAGTTGCTGCGGCCCGCCCACCGCACGTTCCGGCCAAGTTGAGGTGTCTAAATCGGAATATGGAAATAGGCGTCCTTGATATCCATGTAAACCATGAATTCCTATTCTTCCAGGCCCGCAATCACTGCTCGCAAGGATTCCACCTTGAACTTGAAAACCTTTAGGTAAGGGTTCAAGGATTTTAGATTCAAAATGGGCCTTACCAAACCGTCTGGTTTCGGTACCACAAACAGGTTGGAGTAATAACCCTTTCTCGTTGTTGTATTGGCACTGGAACAATGACTTGGTACTGGACCAACTTTAGGATGGCCTGTTGCAGCGTAACTCGTGTATCCTCCAAAGCTGTCAAGCTTGATGTGAAAAATAGTTGGGGAGGAGCACTGACGAACTCCAGCTTGTAGCCCTGAGAAATGAGGTCCCATACCAAGGCATCCTGGCAGGACCCTTCCCATATGTGGTCGAAGTGATGCAGCCGAGCCCCCACCTCGAGATCCCTTTGGGGCGGATCGGCACCGTCATGCTGAGGCCTTACAGGAAGCTGACCGGTGCTCTCATCCTGAGAACCGGCGATTGCTGGTTTTCTAGTCTTACCTCTGGTGCCTCTAGCTGCATTGGGGGCACCTCTGGTCCTAGAACGAAATCTGTTAGACCGAAAGAACTGAACAGATGGCCCCGGTTAGGTACGCCTAGCCAGCGGGGCCCCAGAGGGGAGAAACGTGGATTTCCCTGCGGCAACTTTAGAAATCCACGTATCCAACTCAACCCCGAAGAGCCATTCCCTAGTAAAGGGGAAAGACTCCACACTGCGCTTGGACTCCGCGTCCGCTATCCATTGACGCAACCAAAAGACCCTGCGTGCCGACACTGCCATGGCAGAAGTCCTAGCATTAATATTGCCCATCTCCTTGAGAGTCACACAGGACGAGAGCAGTGTCCTGAATGTGCCTTAGGAGAGTCACCATAGTAACCAGGGGCATATCCCCGGAGAGGCCCTCCTGAATTTGAGTAGCCCACGTATGAATGGCATGGGTCATCCAACAACCTGCTATGACCGGCCTTTGTGATACACCTGCTGCAGTATAGACTTCAGCGTAGTCTCTATTTTTCTGTCCCCAGGGTCCTTTATGGTAAAGGAGCCCAGGGCAGGCAGGACCGCCTTTTTAGATAGGCAAGAGACTGATACGTCAACAGCCTGGGGTTCTTCCCAGAATTTCCGGCCTTCAGGAGCATATGGGAAAGTGTGCAAAAACCTTTATGACACTTGGTATTTTTTATCTGGATTTTTCCAGGCTAACTTAAATAGGTCATCTAAGTCTGCAGAATCTGTGTAAAGAAGAATGACTGCTGTGTCACAGTGTCCTCTAGAGGGAGCTTTAACACATCCCATATAGCTAGAATGAGGGGTTCAATACCCTGGGCAGAAGGGGAATCCCCACTAGTGGGATCCAAGTCATGCCTGTCCTCCTGTATCTTATCATCTGAATCTAAGAGTAAAGTGGGCAACCCACATTTCTGTGGTCCCGAGTGGGGGGGGGAAAGGGGGGGGGGGGGGGCTGTGGAGCATCTGCCCTGGCAGCATGGTCTGCGACAGCTTGCTGCAGTAGCTGATTTTTTTGTGCATTAGCAGTGAGCTGAGATTACATATCAGACATCGAAGTTTTAATGGCACCTATCGAGGAAGGCTCTTGACCCCCCCCCCCCCCCCCTCAACCCCAGCCCCCTCACTGAGCTGTGAAGATTGGCTGCATTGTTCTCAGGATACAGAATCAGATGTTGAGGGAGAGAATATGATGTGACACTCACTGCATAATTTGTGTTTTACTATGTTCACAGTAAATCACACTTACATACACATACACACAGACAAGTAATAAATTAGCAAGTCTGCCCTTACTGTATGTGAGAGGTAGACAAAAGGAAGGGGCTAGCACACCCAAGCTAAACAGCCCCAGTGAGGCTGCAAGCTAATATTACAAGGTGAAACACCTATGATTACTGTCCGTTACAGGACACAGATTGTTCTCAGTAGCGGCTCTCCCCCTCTGCTACACCCCTGTACCAGTTTTCCAGTGTTTCCTGAGAGTCTGGAGGAGCTGTGTGTGTCTGCTGCTGCAGCTGTAAGCAAAGGAAAGCGCCAAAACGCCGCTGGTCCCACTGTGAGGTAGCTCCGCCCCCCCCCTCCCCCCCAATGGCGTTAGAGCAGGGGTGTCCAACCTTTCACCTTCCCTGGGCCACATTAGAAGATGAAAATTTGGTTTGGGCCGCACATAAAATAAAATAACAGTAACGATACCTGAATGAGAGGCAGATTACTTACCTACATCCCACGCCGGTCACGACCACCTGTCCAGTAGAATCCAAAAGGGTCGGTACCTATAAAAATGAAAAATATACTTACAAACGAATGAATGAATATTATGCCCTCACTGACGCGGGAAGACGTTCGCCCCTTGTAGTTGTGCCCCTGTAGCTGCGCCCCTTGTACTGTGCCCCTTGTAATTGTGCCCCTGTAGCTGTGCCCCTTGTACTGTGCCCCTTGTAGTTGTGCCCCTTGTAGTTGTGCCCCTGTAGCTGCGCCCCTTGTACTGTGCCCCTTGTAGCTGTGCCCCTGTAGCTGCGTCCCTTGTAGTTGTGCCCCTGTAGCTGCGCCCCTTGTAGCTGTGCCACTATAGCTGCGCCCCTTGTAGTTGTGCCCCTGTAGCTGCGCCCCTTGTACTGTGCCCCTTGTAGTTGTGCCCCTGTAGCTGCGCCCCTTGTACTGTGCCCCTTGTAGCTGTGCCCCTGTAGCTGCGTCCCTTATAGTTGTGCCCCTGTAGCTGCGCCCCTTGTAGCTGTGCCACTATAGCTGCGCCCCTTGTAGTTGTGCCCCTGTAGCTGCGCCCCTTGTACTGTGCCCCTTGTAGTTGTGCCCCTGTAGCTGCGCCCCTTGTACTGTGCCCCTTGTAGCTGTGCCCCTGTAGCTGCGCCCCTTGTAGTTGTGCCCCTGTAGCTGCGCCCCTTGTAGCTGTGCCCCTGTAGCTGCGCCCCTTGTAGTTGTGCCCCTGTAGCTGCGCCCCTTGTAGCTGTGCCCCTGTAGCTGCGCCCCTTGTAGTTGTGCCCCTGTAGCTGCCCCCTTGTAGCTGTGCCCCTTGTAGTTGTGCCCCTGTAGCTGCGCCCCTTGTAGTTGTGCCCCTGTAGCTGCGCCCCTTGTACTGTGCCCCTTGTAGTTGTGCCCCTGTAGCTGCGCCCCTTGTACTGTGCCCCTTGTAGTTGTGCCCCTGTAGCTGCCCCCTTGTACTGTGCCCCTTGTAGTTGTGGCCCTGTAGCACTAGCTGCCCCCTTGTACTGTGCCCCTTGTAGTTGTGGCCCTGTAGCTGCCCCCTTGTACTGTGCCCCTTGTAGTTGTGGCCCTGTAGCTGCCCCCTTGTACTGTGCCCCTTGTAGTTGTTGCCCTGTAGCTGCCCCCTTGTACTGTGCCCCTTGTAGCTGCCCCCTTGTACTGTGCCCCTTGTAGTTGTGGCCCTGTAGCTGCCCCCTTGTACTGTGCCCCTTGTAGCTGCCCCCTTGTACTGTGCCCCTTGTAGTTGTGGCCCTGTAGCTGCCCCCTTGTACTGTGCCCCTTGTAGCTGCCCCCTTGTACTGTGCCCCTTGTAGTTGTGGCCCTGTAGCTGCCCCCTTGTACTGTGCCCCTTGTAGCTGCGCCCTTGTACTGTGCCCCTTGTAGCTGTAAAAAAACACACACACACACAGACACATACTTACCGCTCCTGCAGCGCTGCCTCCGTCTCCGTCCGCCGCTCCTCTCTGCTGTACTACGGGAGGGACGTCTGTACAGGACACTGTACAGCGGCGCAGGCCGCGGCCACGGACTTCAGATCTTGATTCCCCCCCCTTTCCTTCCCCGGACACTGTACAGCGGCGCAGGACTTCAGATCTTGATTCCCCCCCCCCCCGGGACACTGTACAGCGGCGCGGCCACGGACAGACACCCACCCCCGGCTCACTTACGTGTTCTTGTACAACCAACTTCTCCGCTGGGCTCCTCTACTCTCGCGCTGCTCAGTCACGTGTGCCGCTATGCAGCGGAGGAAGGCTACACTGTGACTGACAGCGGAGAGGGCGTGAGCTGGTGCTGGTCCCAGCAGCAGCAATCCAATCAGGATGTGCTGACAGCCTGCTGGGGCCGGCTCAGCCTCACATGTGGTGTCCGTACTGGAAAAAAAAAACCTCTGCTGCAGCGCTGCTCCTGGGCCGCATTACTAGCCGACTTGGGCCGCTTGCGGCCCGCGGGCCGCGGGTTGGACAAGCCTGCGTTAGAGCTACAGTGTTTTTTATACTGGCAATGTCTCCCAAACAGCTTATAAAACATCACACAAGTGCTATTTTAAGCCACCACTAGCCAGTGTACACAGGGGGCTATAGCAGGTCCCCCCCAAGAGGGTCCTGTATGCCTCCCCTGCGTGTCAGCCACACCTTGAACCGGGGTACCCCCCCAGCAGAGCCCCCGGTTTGTACTCACCACTGCCGTCACCTTCAGGCTATTGTTAGTGGTGTGCGGCGTGCTGCGATTGTGACCACCAAGGCACACTGCCCCGCTGTACAACAACCTCTCGGGGCGGTGGTACTGCAGTTGGGAAGCGGCTCTGACACCTCGCAAAGCCGGTGACCGCCCACCCCCCTCCCCCCACGGTGCAGGTATGCTGTTGCCCGAACAGCATACAGAAATTAAAAGTTTTAAAAGAAACTGAAGAAAACTCTCTGGAGCTCCCAGAGTGTGCATCCTCTCCTGAGGGCACTTTTTTCTAAACTGCCTGCGGGAGGGGGCATAGAGGGGAGGAGCCAGCACACCCAGTTGAAGAAATTTAAAGTGCACCGGCTCCTTTGCATCCCGTCTATACCCCATCATACTAGATTTCCCCAATATCCCTTATGGATGCTAGAGACATTTTTTTATAATATATGTATATATATATATATATATATATATATATATAAACACTGAAACCATCCCGATTATGGGCAACACGGGTTCTTTCATAAATGAAATCAATATATATTGTTAAGCTCCACTGTATCATTAAGTCCCTGAGGTATTAGGGTCCTGTAGCGGAAGATTCAATAAGCCTCCCTTTTACAAAGGAGGCAAAACCTGTCACTTCCTCTGTTGGTTTTCTTCACTTGTTCAATACCGAATATCTGAATATTTTGAACACTCCCCATTTCACAGTCACTTATATGTGTATATAGACTGAGCTTTCTTGTTTTATTAGTTATATTCCTCTTATGTTCCATAAGTCTGGTATGAACCGTTCTGATGGTCCAACCAATATATTGTTTGCCACATCTGCAGATCAAAATATATATTACAAATGAGGATTGCCAACTAATGAAATCTTTTATTAGAAAGGCTTCCTTAGTAATAAATTATGTAAACCCCACAACTTTCCGACTACTAAATACACAGGTCTGACATTCAGTGTTTCCGCATCTATGAAACCCAACCGGTTTCTCAGGTAACCAATTAGACACAGATTTCTCAGGTGCTTCACTTTTCAAATGACTAGGAGACAATTTTAATTTCAGATTATTGGATCTCCGAAAGATAACTCTATCACTACAATTTATGTCCATATTTAATATTTCATCCATCCTCAATATTGAATGATTTCTTTTTATTATATTCCTAATCTCATAGGCGTGGGAGTTATATTTGGTAATAAAATTGGTCGATTGATCTATACCTACTTCTTTTTCACATTTTGCCTTTACTCTAGTCACTTTCAGTAGATCTACCCTCTTGGTATCACAGACTTCCCTATAAGCCTTATCCACTACAGTGGAGGGAATAGGGATAACCTTGTTCAACAAAGGAATCCTTCAATTTTTTTCGCCTGTGTTATAAACATATCTAACGATGAACTATTCCTTTTTAATCTAATGAACTGGCCCTTAGGAATATTATCTCGACATTTCTGCAAATGGCTACAATGATAATTGAAGTAGCAGTTGTAATCCACTTCTTTTGTAAATGTATAAGTGTTACAAAAAATCCTCCTTGGCCTCTAGAGTGATATCCAAATAAGATATTGGGGGTTTAAATAAACTTGGTGACCCCAATAAAATTGGTGACCCCAATTAACTTTGCAGTCTACCGCAGACCACAAAGTTCCCATCATTGGTTACAATGGAGCTGCGCTAAGCTACAATCTAACCAGTGCGCTACTCCTGATTGACAGGGCAGGAGCGCACAGCCAATCAGGAGAGCGCCATGACGTGGCGCTCCCTGATTGGCTGCTGGGACCTTCACTGACAGAAGTCACGGGGGGTCCCGGCATTCGGATAAAGGGGTTCCATGTGTAAACATGGAACCCCTTTAGTTGCGTGGTTCGGGTTTTTCATTTTTTATTTTAAAAAAGTCCCTGGATTATGACGAGAAAGAAGAGGACAGATCTACACCGGATTGTTTGTATGTATAATTTTATTTTTACAGATAAACCGGGCGACCAGGAGGGGAGGTGAGGGATTTATGTATCTTAGGTAAATGGTAGTATGTAGGTATTACTGGGTGCATCGTGAACAGAAAATTAAAAGTATCTTTGAATATCACTCCGGAGGCCAACGCTTAGGATAGCATAGATTTCAGTTTTATTTGAAAGTGGGCTGTAGAGTTAGAGGGGAGTTTTTTATAAATGGTCTCATTCTCAAATTGTCTATATGACTCCATAAGATAATCACTTCTGTTTTGGAGAACTATCCCCCCCCCCCCCTTTATCAGCCGACTTGATAACCAAATCATGATCAGAACTAGTCTCTCTCACTTAGTGAAATTATCCTTAAAGGAACTATTCTCAGCTTTGCTGTACAATATAATAAAGGGGGATTTCTGGTTTACATCAAAACTGGCTCCTCTCTAGTGCCAATAATTTCTGTGTCCATTTCTGTATGGAGAGATTCTAATATTCTCAATGCTGTTCTATCTGTATCATCCAAAATAATGGGTTTTTCTATGAAATTATGTGCTCTCAAAGATTTCAAAGCAAAGTATCGTTTCCTGCTCAATGTTCTAATCTACCTATTCAAATCAACGAATAATTCAAACATATTGGGTTTACAATTGGGTGCAAAATTCAGACCCTTCCACAAAAATCGTAATTCATGTTCATTTAACTGTTTAGATAAAAGATTGAATACACCTTTTGATTTTTTCTCATTCAGATATTTTTCTCCACGTTTCCTTCGTCATCCCCTGGATCCCCTACATCTCTTCCTCTTTTCTGGGACCCCCTTATTATCGGATTTTTGAGATTTTTCAGTGGATGCTCTAAAAAAAAAATCATCATTACTGTACCTCGGTGATAGTTCATTAATCCCTGTGGTGCTAGCCCATCTAGATCTAAACTGTTGTTTACCACTCCAATTTGGTGTCTCTAGGGCTTCAAAATCTTGTTCCTCATTAGTCAAGACCTCAAATCTATTACGATGTCTCCAATTTCTGGGGCTCGGTCTACCAGACTTCCAATTATTCCCCTTCTGTTGTGGGGTATGTTGGAAGCGAGTAATAGCCCCTTCTCTCTATCTGAGTGCTCCTAAGATCCTTATTCCTATTTAGATCTCGCCTCCTGTCTCTATGAGGGGGAGGGGGGGGGGGGCTGGATGATTTATTTATCTTATTATAAGATCTGACCACACACTTTGCATAATCCACTCTATCTCAGTCCATTTTATCATCTTTCCTCTCAATTACAGAAAGTTTAAATTCACGAATTTTATTATTTACTTTACCGTCTCTTTCTTTAAAACCTAAATTACCAGAAAATCGGATTTTAATACCTACCGGTAAATCCTTTTCTCCTAGTCCGTAGAGGATGCTGGGGTCCACTTCAGTACCATGGGGTATAGACGGTTCCGCAGGAGCCATGGGCACTTTAAGACTTTTCAAGGGTGTGAACTGGCTCCTCCCTCTATGCCCCTCCTCCAGACCTCAGTATAGGAACTGTGCCCAGGGAGACGGACATTTCGAGGAAAGGATTTACTTTTAAACTAAAGGTGAGATTCATACCAGCTCACACCTCAACCATGCCACACAACATGGCATTCAACTTAACACACGCCAACGGGCATGAACAATTGCAGCAACATGCTGAAAATAATCGTAACACAACACTCGTAACAACAACTAACAACTGCAGGTAAAGTAAGCACTGGGTCGGGTGACCAGCATCCTCTACAGACTAGGAGAAAAGGATTTACCGGTAGGTATTTTAATCTTATTTTCTTATACGTCCTAGAGGATGCTGGGGTCCACTTCAGTACCATGGGGTTATACCAAAGCTCGAGTACGGGCGGGAGAGTGTGGACCTGATAGTGAATTATTTTCCCAGTCATTTTGGTACGTATTATCCTCATCCTCCCTCATCTTGCTGTTTTGTTCCTACATTTATTCGAGACCCTGAAATATTTTATATACCACTCCCTTTTTCACTTTAACAGGTTTTTTGCCTGCTTTTATATTCAGTGAGCTTTTTACACAATTTTGGGATTATCTGTAAAAAACATCTGGCACTCGGTATGTATAGCTATGTTAGCTATCATTTGTCTAACTGCACACTAATAAAGACTGTGTAGTAACTGTACTCTGTCATTTAGATATTACCCCTGAGGAAGTCCCAGTTAGGGACGAAACGCGTTGGGTTGTGTCCAAGTACTGTATTCCACCTGTATTCTATACTACAAAGGAAGATTCACCACGAATTTCAAGTTTCACGTGAATTTCCCATCTGATAGAATCTGTTATTACATATTGTCTATACATTCTGTAAAAAGATGTTTATATGCTCACGGATGTTTTATGCTATTGTGGCTTTTATGTAATAAAAACTGAAAGTTGAATCTTTTAAATCCGTTTATATGTGTTATACAGTACTATCCATTAGCGCACTTAGACTCTAGTTTTTTGGTTTGATATCTTAGGGCCCCACCTAACAGGGGGTTCGTCTAAGTTGCTGCTCAGTTCTG
The DNA here is from genome assembly GCF_028390025.1 of Pseudophryne corroboree. Lineage (NCBI taxonomy): Eukaryota > Metazoa > Chordata > Amphibia > Anura > Myobatrachidae > Pseudophryne > Pseudophryne corroboree. The sequence goes on from NC_086445.1 coordinate 572,791,437, forward strand.
CTCCACGTAGCGCCTAAGGGTACCCCCTATTTTTCTATCTATTTTTTCTGTTAGATACCCATTTGGCTGCTGTGGGATGCCAGCACGTCTCGATAGGACCAAAAGGTCCCACAACGTTAGGAACATATTTGAGGATGATGATCAGATTGTACAATATGAGGAGGATGAGGAGGACTATTTTGGCTATCTCAATACTCTAGAGAAGCTAGCATCCAAGGAAATGAGAAGCTGGTACGACCTAATAACTTTAGAGAAATACCTAGAAGTAGGCCGTATACCGAGAGGCCTTAGAATTGCTAAATCACCAACCTTCGGGGCCGATAATCTGTCATTCATTAAGTCATGGAATGCCATTCTTGATGAATGTTCAGCTAAATTAATTAATTTGATTATCAATGAACGAAAGGTTGAAATGTCCAAATTACAAGAAGATATTAGTAAAATTGAATCTGTTCTTAATAAGTTCGAAGATAGTGAAGAGTATCAACGAGACATTAAGGACCTCCAGTCCAAAATGGACAATTTAGAAAGAGATATCATCTCGAGAAAGCAAAAGAAGTTTATGAGAGATAAGAAAGACTACGCTTCAGGGCAGGTCCATAATTTAAATTTGGGTAATAACGGCTCTTACGATAAAAATTATAACTATAGAAAGTTCTCTCAAAGACAGGAAGATCTACCGCCCATGAACCGTTTCCGGCATAAGTCATATCGTGACTACGGTCACGGTTCACAGAATTTGCAGACAAGACGACAACATGAACAATATTATTCTAAATGGGATCATCAATATTCTAGGAAAAACCGTCCCAGGGATGATAGATCAAATAGATTCCCTCGAGATAGAATTCCCTCCACCTACGGTAGGAGAGAGGATCAATATTTTGTTTCTGATAGACAAAATGTCTTCAGGTCACCCACCCCTGAATTAAGGGGTAGACGTCATTTTTTAGACGAGAAACAAGAAAGAAGGCCTCCGGCACTACAAAGACACTGGAAGGAAGAATTACATACGAGGTTGGATTCCCCTCAGGGCCAAAAAAGACGTCTCAATGGAAACGAGGAACAAGAGGAGGCAGAAAGGTCGCCCAAAAAAAGGAGAGGTTTCTTAACACAGGAGAGCAAACAGGCATTATCAACAACTCTGAGAAGAAATTATCAGTAGCTGAAACAACAGTGTTGAATAAGGGCCTTAAATTTGCACCTGATAGTCATATGGATAATTTTAATCTATTCATAGATCTTAATAAGTTTATCCGTAACCTCACGGTCCAAAGACACTTCTTGAAAAATCCTACACCGGTTACCCCACGTCTGCAGAAACCTATTGTGGCCCCTCCCTCTAGGTTCAATCCTATTGAATCCAGAGGCAGCCATCTTGATATATTCTTTAATTCAGTGAAAGACGACTTTCGGAAAATCAAACTTCTTAACAATAGATTCTCTAGTAACTTGAATCCTCAAGAGAAACAAGCTTTAAAAACCTTGCGGGCGGAAGAGAACGTTATTATCAAACAGGCCGACAAAGGGGGCGCTGTCGTCCTAATGGACAGGCAGTATTATTTAGAAGAGGCCAATAGGATTCTATTGGATGAGAGTACATATGTATTACTCAAAGAAAATCCCACTTTAGACTTCGGAGTTCAACTTAATGTCCTCCTCAACAGAGGGTTGAAAGAGGGTTTACTGCTAACTGAGGAATTCAATTATCTTATGACTAGGTTTCCATCTATACCCATCTTCTATCATTTACCGAAGGTCCACAAAGATAGCAATCGCCCCCCGGGAAGACCGATTGTGGCAGGCATAGATTCACTTACGGCTAACCTCTCCCATTATGTGGATCTGAAATTGCAACCCTATGTCCTTCTTAATAGATCACATCTTAAAGATTCCACAGCCATCCTGCACAAAATAAAAGACCTCGTCTGGACCACTGAGTATACATGGCTGACCATAGATGTTCAAGCACTATACTCTTCCATTCCACACTCTAAAGGAATAGATGCTGTAAGAGTTACTTTGGAAAGCGGAACTGCTTCTGATCAAAAGGAAATAGATTTTCTTTTGGATTGCATCAGGTTCATCCTTGAACATAATTTTTTTGAATACAATGGCAATTTCTTTCTCCAAGTACAAGGCACAGCCATGGGGACTAAATTCGCCCCGGCATATGCCAATCTATTTATGAATGACTGGGAAGAAAAATACATCTATGGTTCAGCATTTGAAAGTAATCTTTTGATATACCAACGCTACATTGATGATATAATCATCGTGTGGCAAGGCGGTATAGAAAAAATTGATGAATTTATGTCCTACATTAATTCTAATGACCATAATCTTAAATTTACCCATAAGAAAGATATAGCCAATATCGAGTATTTAGATCTAGTTCTCAGTGTCAAACCAGGTGAAACTATTACCACTAAAACCTACTTCAAAACAGTGGATGCTAATAGTTACATCCCTTACTCGAGCTGCCACCACCCTACATGGAAAAACGGGGTGCCTTTTTCACAGTTCCTGCGAGTTAGGAGGAATTGCAGTAACCCTATTGACTATTGGGATCAGTCACGGGTTATTTTCGATCGACTTCTACAGAGAGGTTATGACAAAACCTCATTAGAAGAAGCTAGGGAAAAAGCTTTTTCCCGTGCCCGAGATGAACTTCTAGTGGTTAAACCAAAAGTCAAAACTGACTGGAATTCTAGACCATTCATAACACAGTTTAATAAAGAAAACCATTTGATCCGCAAAATCCTAGATCGCCATTGGGGGATACTGTTGAAAGATCCCATATTGGGACCCCACTTGCCGACCAGGCCTAAGATGGTTTTTCGTAGATCCACCAATCTTAGAAGTATTATAGCCCAGAGTAAACTGACGCAAAAGGCTCCCAAACAGGAAATAAGGACTACGTGGCTGAATGATAAACAAGCTTACTGTTGATAAAGCCTAATATTTATCTTACTTAAAACCCTCTAAAAGGTGAAAGAACACAGTACGCTATTGGCGTATGGTATACCGTAAGGGTACGCACTTTGCGTAACAATCGCTTGGCCGTAGTCGAGACGCTCGAGCGTCATGTTCGCTCACGGCCAAGAGATCACAGGCAGGCACGCTATAGGCTGCCGACTAACGTAATGATATGCTACTAGCGTAGCGGACGCTTGAGACCACGAGGAGATCACAAGCGGCGCTGATGCTCACAATATTAAACCTTTATAACTATACCATAAACAATGTATTTATGCAATAAACCTTGTGCAGTGATAGGGTGTAAATGTAACACAGTGTAACCTTATTAACTTGAAAGCTGTACTAGCGTCTCCGACGCTCTGAGAATACTTAGAAATATAATAAATACACAGATACCGGTATTAGGTTCTAACACCTTATATGAACGTTCTATTTGCAAAAGAATAATACAATACAAGTCATACACTACCAAAATAACATTGACTACCTAACCAGATAACTACACATGAAATACAATAAAGGTACAATTACTATTAAAGGGGGAAAGAGAGAGAGAGAGAGAGAGAGAGAGAGAGAGTGAGAGAGAGCGAGAGAGAATGGCTTATAACAATAAAGACAATATGATTGCAGAGAAACTTACGCACAAAGGGCAACAATCGCATGCGCCTTCTGGATATCCAGCTCCCGATTATCAGCAATGAGAACCGTTGAAGAGAATAGAGAGCTGGCCCAGATCGGCTTGTCCTTTTATACCCTACACATAATACAGTACAATGGTCCCTATATTCTTATTGTTCATTGGACACAGGAATTCGTCTTCGCATTATAACAAAAGGTCATAGGTTGATTCATACAGGTGGGCTGTGACTATTTCCAACTGCTCAGGTGGGTGGGAAACTAGGTTTTCCCGCCGCATGGATAATAAAGTGCAAATAATAGCAAATGTCCATAAACTTCTTATGTCCATAACTATTCGCACGAGCGATTAATCTGCTTCCAACCAACACCGGAATATTGCTAATTAAATACTCTTCCGATGGATACTAAACACCACTGTATAACCTCTGTCTGACCCTTCGTATCAAACAAAGAGGGATCTCTTTGTCTATGATCATGCTACATTAACTAAACTTTCAGATTCTATCAAAGGGACCATAATCTACAAAATACATTATATAGTTAAAATATGTTACGAACGAGTCGCCCGCCAGACGCACATAAACTTTACCGTAAATGCGCATACCGTGCGCCTGCGGGTGCACGCAACAGCGAGTATGCGCATGCACGGGAGAGCCCATGCACTCGCAGCGGGGACACGCATGAGGTGCAAATATGGCAGTGTGTAGCGTGATATTTTTCTGACTTTGACAGTCCACCCTTTGGCAGTCACCAATAACTGCCACTTTCTAAAACATTTCAAAAAGAGAAAAATATATATGTCATGTGTAAATATTTCTATGGTTGGGTAGGGGAGGAGAGGAGAAGGTGAGAAAAGGGTATGACCTAGTGAGATAAAAGAAGCATGTGTGTATGAATCCATGTTTGGGGGGTCATGTACCATCGTGCCGTACGTGTTTTAAATCAAGCTTCGAGGTATTGCGAAGTATACATTTGAATTCCTTCTTATCCCGTGGTAAGGGTCTGTGGATGGGCTGTCAAACTTTACCGAGCTCTTTTCGGCTTTTAGTTGCAACAAAATGGGGGAGCACATTTTAGTTGATGATACATGAATGGGGGGGAATATGTGAGTGCTGATATCTGTGCCTGTATTCCCTATCGACTATGTGTGTCATTACCTGAAGGTTGTAGAGATGAAGATAAAGAACACTTATGGTAAAGGCATTAATAAACTATGTGAGTTTAATATACATTTGCCGATTGAGGTCTTGTCTTGTCTTGTCTCGATGCACATGTTGACTGTAGTCTCTTTGTGCTTTTGCTAATAAACGTAAGCAAAGCTTTATCAATGTCCATAGACTTACAAAAAGTGTTGGGCTAGCGTAGAATTAAAAGTACTAGGGATATGGGGGTCTATGGCATAGTCCATCAGTTGTCTGTGTAAAAGGTTGTCAAACTTCTTCTTTAATCCATCTGTTGTCTGCATACAAGGTCGTCAAATTCCTCTTCCAAGTGGGTCTTTTTACCTTGGAGGAAAACGAGAAACAGGTGAAAGAAACGGACCGTGGAATCACATTTTCATCACAACATTGTCTCTATCGTTGGGTCATAAATCAAATCCATTGGAATTATAATGTCCTCACTCCTTAAACTCATCACCTTAGTACTTCGTTTACACTTCGTTAAAGCCTGAACGCATCTAAATATCAAACCAATCGATATGACAACACCCAGGATACATAGGAGAAACTTCCCTACATCCATTATGACTCCTTGAGCCCATTCTCCTAAACCAGAGAACCAATTTCGCGGGTTCAACCATGACACCCAACCGGTCAGCTCATTACCCACAGCAGCAAGGGTGAGATTATGTCTCCTGCGAAATTCCCACTTTAATTGGAGAATGTCGTCCATCTTTTGATCTATGACCTCGACCGGGTCCTCGGTGCTATTCGTAATATAAGTGCAGCATTTTACGCCGTACTGCGTTCCCAGTGTGACACAATACCCACCCGTCACAGCTGTGAGATAATTGAGAATCATCCTATGCTGAACCAGTTCTGTTTTATAAGCTTGGAGCTCCCTTCCAGTATACCTGAATGTGTCATCATACATTTCAGTGATATTGTCTAATAAATTTGCAAGCGCAGATATGTATTTATAGTTCAACACTCCTCTGGCGGTGCGAGTGATGTCTAATGCGAGTAGAACCTGAATCCCGGTAGATTCATGGATCATGTCAGAGGCCGGATGCTCTGTTCTCTCTATCAGGTGCCGTTTAACGATGTGCTCGTAATGAGTGTGAGTATAAGGAGCTTGGGAGCGGTGAATATCCTTCATTTTAGTATGTGATACAGTCATTACTTCAGGCAGTACTTTTCCAATATAACACAACCCTTCTGAGTTTGGGGCAAGCCACTTATACGCCTTTCTCCCGCATATGAAATATGCATCATCGGGGAGAACATATGGGACGGAGTAGGACATAACCATATTACACATTTTCCATATGAAATTTCCTAACCCTAATTCTCCCATCTGTCTAGTACACGTATCGGTTTGTACAATGTGTGCACAGTATCCTGGTGATACCTCTCCAACTCTCATGATCCTACTTCCTAGGGTATACCTATATCGGAAATATTTTCCACTACCGGCTATGTGGCGTATAAGTTCTGTATCTATTGGCATTCTATCGGCTCTGTATGAAAAGGTCATGGTTTGGTTATTCCATGACACTTCCCAATTTCCCGGCTTTCGGGGATTGGAAATGTTAAAACATACTAGGGATCTATCCACGATATTGGTGGAGCTTCAAACTAGGAGGACTGGAGATATTAAACCTCCTGTCCACCGGCCTCCCACCACTTAGCTCAAGTACCTCCCCTATCGTTAAAGGGAAGGGCACTAATCCTGATTTGCTATGGCCTTGAGGTACTTGAGAGCATACCCAACAATCTGTCTGATTTAACACTTTACCCACTAAGGAGTGATAGTCACTCAATGGATGCCGGTCCATGTGGATATTAAAACTAGATTGGTATTTCTTGATACACCCATCCTCAACTACACTGTCACAGAGCCTACAGATACAGTTCTCTTCAGCTAACAATCCTTCACAATTTCTTCTATTGTCAATGCTACCAGATCGTTTTCTGATACTCGCCTTTACTCTGTGATTATGTTGTTCTTGGAAATCTACGCCTCCATCTCTGTCATCAGAACCCATTCCAGAACCTCTCTCGACCTCCATGGTACTCTCGCCGGAACAGACTGTTCTGGTCAACGTCATGGTCAACAGGAAAATCCGGATCACAGTCTCTTGGGGCAAGTCCATCTTATAGGAGGAAATGGAGAAGAATGAGAAGGGGGAAAGAAATAATTGAGGGAGATGGGATGAGAAGTGGAGAAAAACAATAAAAGGGAACAGGGGATCGACAACTGCCTCTGATCTTATTCAGGGTCTTCAGCGAACCCTTACAAAAACCAAGATGTTCAAGATAGGCCGACGGTGGCGGTTTACCGAGTACCCCACTCACTCGCCCACGCCGACCAATACGCCCACACACTGCCTTAGCGCTGGCGTACTCGACCTAGGGCCCCTATGAACCTTTATTTACTGGAACATGTGAGTGTGTTCCGCAGAGCATTGACCCTTTCCAGTAACTATTGGTTGTTGGATAGTCCCTGGGTGACCAGCGAACCTCCCTTAAAATAAAAAAAATGTCACAAATCACGTTAAAATGTACAAATAGCGTTTATGACCCCTCTAGCGTACGCAAATGGTACTGGGTCAAATTACTAACTAATGCACACAATTACGTGCGGTACAATCGTTCGGCACATAAGCAACTAATCTTATGTGCGGAGCGACCAGTGGAATCGAAAATTTCGGCTGCGAATTCCTTCAGCCAGAGCTTTAATGGCCTATATGGGTTCTGCACCAACCCCCTGGGTTGTGCTCTTTTCTCTATAGCGGACTTCTTAGTCTGCTGTACCTGGACCTCCTGGTCTGTTCCGGACCTCCTGGTCTGTGCTACAGTAGACCTCCTGGTCTGCTATACTCTAATGCTCAAATTTATGTTTAACAAGGGATGCCTCCCCAGCCACCATGCACGTCACTTACATGTATGTACCTCACGAGAACTCGACTTCTTGTGGTTCAACCCAAAAATTGTAAAAACATATATATACAAACACTCACTCACCACATGTACACTTTACTTTTGTTTCTATTTCTGCGCAGAAATTTCTTTCCTTTAGACCAGATGAGTCGTAAATTTAGAGAAGGATCTATTAGTTTAAATTTCGGACACTAAAATTGACTTGCGCTATTTATCGCGTTGCCACCTTTTCGCCTGTTAAAATAATACTAGTGTGATTTGAGTTACGTGGGCGTACCCAGACGCTCCGTTGCGTAATATACGCTGCGTGCGTCGGCCTTTACGTTGCGTACACTAGTCTAACCCTTTTGTTAGAAACACGTGTATGCCAGCCAGATATGTTCACAGAAATACAATTAACACGTTTATCAATGTAGATGGTCTTCAATCATCTACCGAGCACCACCCAGGTCTTTCCTTGTATCTTAGGCAAAGCTGTGTGCGTGCTTTACAAATTACCCCTTAAATGTATTACTTTTACTCTTTAACTACTAATAGCAACAAATCTTTCTTAGCGCGTTATCAATTGTGAAATGGCAAACAGGAGAGTGATATGTGAAAATACACAAATGAAAAGAAATGCAGATGTATGCGTGCATGCGTACGCAAGACAGAACAGAGAAAAAAAAAACAGTTTTAAAAGACACTAGCGTATTGTTCTTACCTCCGGTTCCGGATTCCTTCAGCACCCTTTACTAAGCGAAGCAGACGCTTATCCAGTCAGCACTACGAGGAATATGACCTCCCGCCCTTTGCTGATGGATAATGTCTGCTGAAATTACCTAGTGCAGATATGAGAAGGACGGATGAGCCGCCAATTGATAAAGCCTAATATTTATCTTACTTAAAACCCTCTAAAAGGTGAAAGAACACAGTACGCTATTGGCGTATGGTATACCGTAAGGGTACGCACGTTGCGTAACAATCACTTGGCCGTAGTCGAGACGCTCGAGCGTCACGTTCGCTCACGGCCAAGAGATCACAGGCAGGCACGCTATAGGCTGCCGACTAACGTAATGATATGCTACTAGCGTAGCGGACGCTTGAGACCACGAGGAGATCACAAGCGGCGCTGATGCTCACAATATTAAACCTTTATAACTATACCATAAACAATGTATTTATGCAATAAACCTTGTGCAGTGATAGGGTGTAAATGTAACACAGTGTAACCTTATTAACTTGAAAGCTGTACGAGCATCTCCGACGCTCTGAGAATACTTAGAAATATAGTAAATACACAGATACCGGTATTAGGTTCTAACACCTTATATGAACGTTCTATTTGCAAAAGAATAATACAATACAAGTCATACACTACCAAAATAACATTGACTACCTAACCAGATAACTACTCATGAAATACAATAAAGGTACAATTACTATTAAAGGGGTGTCACGATCCGGGTATCTGGACGCCATTACTTACCCTTCAGATGCCTCCTAAGGCTGGCTCAGCGTTCCAGGTCCGGATCCCGCTGTTCCTGAGTTTCCACATGCAGAATGTCAGAGTGGTGATTTCATCAGCCGCGGCCTCCGCTGTGCCCGCGTGGTTAAATGTGCGCTTGTCAGTCTGGCGTCTCCTGTGGCCGGCGTCGCCATTACTGTTTCAATTCTCACATGGATTACAAACCAAACTTCCCTCCAAGTGTCTGCATGGGCGCAGCCATCTTGGATTTTGTCATCTGAGCATTTCCACCAATCTGCTGTCTGTATTGTTGATTTGCATAATTGCCTTGCCAACCCCTTCCTTGCTGCAGGTATAAGTAAGCTGTGCCTGAGCAAGGAAGGCGTCAGTGCTTTGGTTGTCTAACCTAGTTCCAGTTTGTCTCTCTCCTGTGGTTGTCTTTCAGGTTCCAGCTCCTGTCTCCAGACTTCTGCTATAGAGACCCGCACCAGCTTTCCATCTGCGGTGTAGCCTGACTCTCCGATCCATTCTGGACTCACCTGTTTCCAGCTACAACAATCACCTGCTTCCAGCCCAGCTTCCAGCAGTGTACAGCTTCTCTTAAAGGGCCGGTGTCCTTTCTGCAGTTTACCACTCTCCACCGGTATTATTATTTCACCGCTCTCAAACAATCACCTGCTTCCAGCCCAGCTTCCAGCAGTGTATAGCTTCTCTTAAAGGGCCGGTGTCCTTTTCTGCAGTTTACCACTCTCCACCGGAATTATTATTTCACCGCTCTCAAACTCCAAACTTCATTATTATTTCATCGCTCTCAAGTTCGTTTATTATTTAACTGGTTCCAGCCAGTATCCACTACGTACCAACAACAGTCTGGTTCCAGCCAGTATCCACAGCAGCCGTTTTACCTTCAGCAGCCCAGCCTTTCCTGGAACATCAGCTGGTACGATCCTGGGTTCTCTCCATTGCTACAGTCAGGCCTGGTAAGGACTTTCCAACTAGAAGATTATAAGAACTGTCTCACACTACCAGTGCCTGTGGCCCTTGCCACCCTGTAGTACCCAGGAATTGTATTTATCCTCTGTTGACTTTTATGTTTCCTTTTACTGCTGCTGTGTTACGGAGTTTGTCATAATAAACATCATTGACTTTTATCCTGGTTGTCGTGGTCACGCCTTCGGGCAGTTATTCTACATGTTACTTACATGTCTAGGGGTCTGATACAACCTCCCAGGTTCCGTTACATCTCAGCCCCTACAACTGAGGCTGCCTCCCGTCAGCTCAGGCCCTCAGTTGTGACAGTAAGCACTGACCTAATGAATCCAGCCGGAGACCAGGATCAAGCGGCCAGGCCAATGCAAGAACTGGCAGCCCGACTTGAACATCAGGAGGCTGCACAGGGCCACATCATCCGCTGTCTCCAGGATCTCTCTACACGGCTGGATGGGATTCAAACGACCCTCCGTGGACCTGGCACGTCCGGTGCGTCCACTACAGTGACACCAGCTGTAACCCCACCCACCTTACCCATTTCCAGTCCACATCTTCATCTTCCAACGCCAGCAAAATTTGATGGATCTCCAAGGTTCTGCAGGGGATTTCTCAATCAATGTGAAATCCACTTTGAGCTTCTACCTGGCAATTTCTTCAGTGACCGTACCAAAATTGCCTATATCATCTCCCTTCTCAGTGGCTCAGCCCTTGACTGGGCATCACCTTTATGGGAGAAGTCTGATCCCCTGCTATCCTCCTATACTGACTTTGTAGCTACATTCAGGCGCATCTTCGACGAGCCAGGCCGGATAACATCTGCTTCATCTGAGATTCTCCGTTTACGCCAGGAAACACGTACTGTGGGACAGTATCTTATACAGTTTAAAATCCTGGCATCCGAACTGGCATGGAACGACGAGGCCCTGTATGCTGCATTCTGGCATGGCTTATCAGAACGCATCAAGGATGAGTTAGCTACCAGAGACTTGCCCTCTAAGTTGGATGAGCTAATTTCTCTTTGCACGAAGGTTGATCTACGCTTCAGAGAGAGAGCAACTGAGCGAGGAAGATCATCTACTCCTAAATCTTCTGCTCCTCCTCCTCGTCAACCATCTCCATCCAAGGATGAGCCTATGTAAATTAGTCGTTCCCGTCTATCTCCCGCTGAGCGCCGAAGACGTCTCTCTGAGTCTCTCTGTCTCTACTGTGCAGCTCCGTCGCACGCTATCAATGCCTGTCCCAAACGTCCGGGAAACTCCAGATCCTAGCTCGCCAAGGAGAGGGCCGGCTAGGAGTAATGATCTCCTCTCCATCTCCTCATGACTGTAACCTCCCAGTGTCGCTCCAAATTGCTCAACGTTACAGGAACGTCATTGCCCTCCTTGATTCCGGAGCAGCTGGGAATTTCATAACCGAAGCTTATGTTAAACGGTGGTCCCTACCCACCGAGAGACTGTCCTCGTCCATCTCTTTGACTGCCATGGATGGCAGCAAGATTTTTGACGCAGTCATTTCCTTAAGGACTCTTCCAGTTCGTCTGAGAGTGGGAGTTCTTCATTCTGAGTATATTTCTTTTTTAGTGATTCCAAGAGCCACACATCCAGTGGTTTTAGGCCTTCCATGGCTCCGTCTCCACAACCCATCAATTGACTGGACGACTACGCAAATACTGGCATGGGGTTCCTCCTGTGCTGAGACTTGTTTAGCCAAAGTTCTTCCTGTTTGTTCTTCCTTCCCCAGGTCATCTGATGTTCCGCCTCCTCCATATCAAGACTTCACGGACGTGTTCAGTAAAGCCTCTGCTGATATCCTTCCTCCCCATAGAGAATGGGACTGCCCAATCGACCTCATTCCAGGGAAGGTTCCACCGCGAGGCCGAACGTATCCGTTGTCTCTGCCTGAGACACACTCCATGGAAGAGTACATCAAAGAGAACCTGGCGAAGGGTTTCATCCGACCATCTTCTTCTCCAGCCGGCGCAGGCTTCTTCTTCGTTAAGAAGAAAGACGGTGGTCTGCGTCCGTGCATCGACTACAGAGGTCTGAACGACATTACCGTCAAGAACCGATACCCTTTACCCCTGATTACCGAGCTCTTTGATAGAGTTAGTGGTGCAACTATTTTCACAAAGCTGGACTTGAGGGGTGCCTATAATCTCATCCGAATCCGTGAGGGTGACGAGTGGAAGACCGCCTTTAACACCCGTGACGGACATTATGAGTACCTCGTCATGCCCTTCGGATTGAGCAACGCTCCAGCAGTCTTCCAGCACTTCGTGAATGAGATTTTCAGGGACATCTTGTACCGCCATGTCGTGGTTTATCTAGACGACATCCTCATCTTTGCTAATAATCTCGAAGATCATCGTTTCTGGGTAAAAGAGGTTCTTTCCCGTCTCCGTGTCAATCACCTCTATTGTAAATTGGAGAAGTGTGTGTTTGAAGTTAAAACCATTCCGTTTCTAGGTTACATTGTGTCCGGTTCCGGACTAGAGATGGATCCTGAGAAACTCCAAGCAATCCAGAATTGGCCTATACCCTTAAGCCTCAAAGGGGTCCAGAGGTTCTTAGGGTTCGCCAATTATTATAGAAAATTTATACGAGACTTTTCCACCATTGTGGCGCCTATCACTGCATTAACCAAGAAAGGTGCTAATCCGTCCAAGTGGTCCGAGGAAGCTACACTGGCCTTTCACCTTCTGAAGCAACGGTTCATCTCTGCACCAGTTCTGAAACAGCCCGACACCGACTCTCCTTTTATCTTAGAGGTAGATGCCTCCTCCGTTGGAGTAGGAGCAGTGTTATCCCAGAGGGCCAAAGATGGACATCTACATCCTTGCAGTTTCTTCTCCCGGAAGTTCTCCCCAGCTGAGCGCAACTATGCCATTGGCGATCAGGAGTTGCTAGCCATCAAGCTCGCTCTGGAGGAGTGGAGATACCTGTTGGAGGGAGCTTCCCACTCAATCACCATACTTACCGACCACAAAAATCTTTTATATCTCAAAGGCGCACAATGTCTGAATCCTCGTCAGGCCAGATGGGCACTTTTCTTCTCTAGGTTTGACTTTAAACTCCAGTTCTGTCCGGGTTCTCAGAATCGTAAAGGCCGATGCCCTTTCCCGCTCATGGGAGCAAGAAAATGAGTCCGAGTCTGCAGACAAGCATCCTATTATTAATCCGTTGGCATTCTCCACGGTAGGGATGGACTCTACGCCTCCACCAGGGAAAAGTTTTGTTAAGCCAGTTCTAAGGAAGAAGCTCATGCATTGGGCCCATGCTTCCCGTTTTGCTGGACATACAGGCTGTTAGGGTCTCCTGCCCTGTGCTGCCACGTCGTCATGGCAACCGTGAGACAAGTGCTAGTGGAGTAACCTGAGCGCAGCTGATACTCCGGTTCGGGTCTTTTGCTGTGCAGTGGTTATAGGCTCTGTGCACGTCAGGGGATCCGGTGCTGGTTTTTGTGCTCACAGTCTGTGAGGTCTGAGTGGGGCGTGGACAGCACCTGCTTTATAAGGCCTCTTTTCAGGGTAAGCAGATGCTGCTGAATCTCTGTTGGTTAGTCAGTTCATGAAAGTTAGCCAGTACTGTGTAGCTTTGTATTTGTTTGTTGCTTACTGCAAATAGGCCTGGGGATTTGGTATTACACTCTGCCAATCCAGACCTAGCAGTAAGACTGGAGTCAGTCGTTTAGCTTGCTGGGGTTCTGTTATTACTCTGTGAACTTAGCAAGTTTGCGGCTGTATTCTAACACTTGCCTGTCTAATCCTGTCTCACTGTGCTAGGTGTCAGGGGTCAGTTTAGTGGCAGTAAGCTTAAACCTGTGCACTGCAAGTGAGAATCAGGATTGTGGAGGCTCTCCTTGTGTCTATCATTCCATCTCTGACCAAGGAGTTTACTGCCACACCCGTTGGTAACCCTTTAGGGTTTTGCTGTTGCCCTTAGCAACAGCATTTCGGGTTCTCTACGTATTAAAACACAACATCTTGCTTTTTACATCTGAGCAGTTCTAATACAAGGGAGATACCCAGTTCCTTAGCCTCTGGGCTTCTCTGTTCACTGTGTGTGTATTTTGTTACCCTATCACCTTCTGTGTACGTTATGTCATATTCCCCAGTTTGTCTGTGAGTCCATTTGTTTTGCATAACAGTTCAAACACCAGTACATTCCTGCAGACACTGGAGTGCATAACAGTTCTGACACTAGTACTTTCCTGCAGGCACTGGTGTGCATAACATATTCAGCAGCCAAATACTCCTGTTGAAATTTTGTGGGAATATGGAGCATACCCCTCAAAATACGTTGCAACAGGTGGTCGATCAGGTGCAGGTCCTGACTCGGCAATTTAATGATTTGTCCATTAAAATGCACACCTCCCAGGCTGCTGGCGGAGCTCCCGCAGCAGCAGCACCTGCAGGGGTTAAGGAGCCGAAAGTAAATCTCCCGGATCGTTTTTCTGGAGATCGCTCGCAGTTCTTTTGTTTCAAGGAGAGCTGCAAGCTATACTTCCGGCTTAGGCCTCAGTCTTCTGGGTCGGAGATTCAGCGGGTGGGCATAGTGATTTCCTTGCTACAAGGAGACCCACAGGTCTGGGCATATGGGTTGCACCCTGACTGTCCGTCGCTTAAAAGTGTTGATGCTTTTTTTACGGCACTGGGCATGTTGTATGATGACCCTGACAAGACGGCCTCAGCCGAGGCTCAGATTTCGATCCTTAAGCAAGGGCGAAGGCCAGTTGAGGTTTACTGTACGGAGTTTCGGAGGTTGGCCCATGATACCCAGTGGAATGACCCAGCCCTGAGACACCAGTACCGAAGAGGTCTTTCTAACCAGATAAAGGACCAACTGGTACAATATCCCTTGCCTGATAGCTTGGATCAGCTCATGCAGTTATCCATCCGGGTGGATAGACGGCTGAGAGAGCGTAGGCTTGAAAGGGAGACTGAGATTTCCTTCCTTCCCAAGGGAACCTCAGACTCTGAGGAATTTTCTGAGGAGCCTATGCAGATTGGGGCTACCCGCCTCTCCTCGCGTGAGAAGACGCGGAGGAGACAGCAGGGGTTGTGTTTGTACTGTGGGAATAAAGGTCATGTGGTAGTATCATGCCCAGAAAAGCCGGAAAACTTCAGGGCCTGAGGGTGATGGGAAATATCCTGTCAGGCCAGAAGTCAGAATTTCCCAAGAAGACTTTTATCATTCCGGTGACCTTGAAGATCCTCGGTCAAACTGTCAAGACTGAGGCCTTTGTGGACAGTGGGGCCGACGGGGTTTTTATGGACCGCCAATTCGCCCTAAAACACTCTGTTCCCTTAGTACCCTTGGCATCGGAAATTGAGATTTGTGGGTTAAACGGGGAACCATTATCCCAAGGTAAAATTACCTCTTGCACTAGCCAGATTTCTTTGTTTATTGGAGCCACACACTCTGAAAAATTGTCCTTTTATGTGACTGTCTGTACTTTTGCCCCATTGGTGTTGGGGTTACCCTGGTTAAGGGCCCACAATCCTCAATTTGACTGGGTCTCTGGGGAGATTCTTAGTTGGGGTACTGATTGTTTCAGGAGTTGCTTGAGCCTTCCAGTCAGGCTCTCGCAGCTAAGTTTGCCAGGATTGCCAGGGTGTTATGCAGATTTTGCGGACGTGTTCTCCAAAAAAGTTGCAGAGGTACTACCTCCCCATCGCCCCTATGACTGTGCCATTGATTTGTTGCCAAATGCTAAGCTTCCCAAGAGCAGGTTGTACTCCCTGTCACGTCCTGAGACTCAGGCTATGGCAGAGTACATTCAGGAGAACTTGGCTAAGGGATTTATCAGACCTTCACAGTCTCCAGTTGGGTCGGGGTTCTTCTTCGTGGGTAAAAAGGACGGTTCGTTGCGACCCTGCATCGACTTCAGGGAATTGAACCGTATCACGATTAAAAACTCATACCCACTGCCTCTCATTTCGGTCTTGTTTGACCAGCTTCGTACTGCCACCATTTTTTCTAGAGATGAGCGCCTGAAATTTTTCGGGTTTTGTGTTTTGGTTTTGGGTTCGGTTCCGCGGCCGTGTTTTGGGTTCGAACGCGTTTTGGCAAAACCTCACCGACTTTTTTTTGTCGGATTCGGGTGTGTTTTGGATTCGGGTGTTTTTTTCCAAAAACACTAAAAAACAGCTTAAATCATAGAATTTGGGGGTCATTTTGATCCCAAAGTATTATTAACCTCAAAAACCATAATTTCCACTCATTTTCAGTCTATTCTGAATACCTCACACCTCACAATATTATTTTTAGTCCTAAAATTTGCACCGAGGTCGCTGTGTGAGTAAGATAAGCGACCCTAGTGGCCGACACAAACACCGGGCCCATCTAGGAGTGGCACTGCAGTGTCACGCAGGATGTCCCTTCCAAAAAACCCTCCCCAAACAGCACATGACGCAAAGAAAAAAAGAGGCGCAATGAGGTAGCTGTGTGAGTAAGATTAGCGACCCTAGTGGCCGACACAAACACCGGGCCCATCTAGGAGTGGCACTGCAGTGTCACGCAGGATGGCCCTTCCAAAAAACCCTCCCCAAACAGCACATGACGCAAAGAAAAAAAGAGGCGCAATGAGGTAGCTGTGTGAGTAAGATTAGCGACCCTAGTGGCCGACACAAACACCGGGCCCATCTAGGAGTGGCACTGCAGTGTCACGCAGGATGTCCCTTCCAAAAAACCCTCCCCAAACAGCACATGATGCAAAGAAAAAAAGAGGCGCAATGAGGTAGCTGACTGTGTGAGTAAGATTAGCGACCCTAGTGGCCGTCACAAACACCGGGCCCATCTAGGAGTGGCACTGCAGTGTCACTCAGGATGTCCCTTCCAAAAAAACCCTCCCCAATCAGCACATGATGCAAAGAAAAAGAAAAGAAAAAAGAGGTGCAAGATGGAATTGTCCTTGGGCCCTCCCACCCACCCTTATGTTGTATAAACAAAACAGGACATGCACACTTTAACCAACCCATCATTTCAGTGACAGGGTCTGCCACACGACTGTGACTGATATGACGGGTTGGTTTGGACCCCCCCCCAAAAAAGAAGCAATTAATCTCTCCTTGCACAAACTGGCTCTACAGAGGCAAGATGTCCACCTCATCTTCACCCTCCGATATATCACCGTGTACATCCCCCTCCTCACAGATTATCAATTCGTCCCCACTGGAATCCACCATCTCAGCTCCCTGTGTACTTTGTGGAGGCAATTGCTGCTGGTCAATGTCTCCGCGGAGGAATTGATTATAATTCATTTTAATGAACATCATCTTCTCCACATTTTCTGGATGTAACCTCGTACGCCGATTGCTGACAAGGTGAGCGGCGGCACTAAACACTCTTTCGGAGTACACACTTGTGGGAGGGCAACTTAGGTAGAATAAAGCCAGTTTGTGCAAGGGCCTCCAAATTGCCTCTTTTTCCTGCCAGTATAAGTACGGACTGTGTGACGTGCCTACTTGGATGCGGTCACTCATATAATCCTCCACCATTCTATCAATGTTGAGAGAATCATATGCAGTGACAGTAGACGACATGTCCGTAATCGTTGTCAGGTCCTTCAGTCCGGACCAGATGTCAGCATCAGCAGTCGCTCCAGACTGCCCTGCATCACCGCCAGCGGGTGGGCTCGGAATTCTGAGCCTTTTCCTCGCACCCCCAGTTGCGGGAGAATGTGAAGGAGGAGATGTTGACAGGTCGCGTTCCGCTTGACTTGACAATTTTGTCACCAGCAGGTCTTTCAACCCCAGCAGACCTGTGTCTGCCGGAAAGAGAGATCCAAGGTAGGCTTTAAATCTAGGATCGAGCACGGTGGCCAAAATGTAGTGCTCTGATTTCAACAGATTGACCACCCGTGAATCCTTGTTAAGCGAATTAAGGGCTGCATCCACAAGTCCCACATGCCTAGCGGAATCGCTCCCTTTTAGCTCCTTCTTCAATGCCTCCAGCTTCTTCTGCAAAAGCCTGATGAGGGGAATGACCTGACTCAGGCTGGCAGTGTCTGAACTGACTTCACGTGTGGCAAGTTCAAAGGGCATCAGAACCTTGCACAACGTTGAAATCATTCTCCACTGCACTTGAGACAGGTGCATTCCATCTCCTATATCGTGCTCAATTGTATAGGCTTGAATGGCCTTTTGCTGCTCCTCCAACCTCTGAAGCATATAGAGGGTTGAATTCCACCTCGTTACCACTTCTTGCTTCAGATGATGGCAGGGCAGGTTCAGTAGTTTTTGGTGGTGCTCCAGTCTTCTGTACGTGGTGCCTGTACGCCGAAAGTGTCCCGCAATTTTTCTGGCCACCGACAGCATCTCTTGCACGCCCCTGTCGTTTTTTAAAAAATTCTGCACCACCAAATTCAAGGTATGTGCAAAACATGGGACGTGCTGGAATTTGCCCATATTTAATGCACACACAATATTGCTGGCGTTGTCCGATGCCACAAATCCACAGGAGAGTCCAATTGGGGTAAGCCATTCCGCGATGATCTTCCTCAGTTGCCGTAAGAGGTTTTCAGCTGTGTGCGTATTCTGGAAAGCGGTGATACAAAGCGTAGCCTGCCTAGGAAAGAGTTGGCGTTTGCGAGATGCTGCTACTGGTGCCGCCGCTGCTGTTCTTGCGGCGGGAGTCCATACATCTACCCAGTGGGCTGTCACAGTCATATAGTCCTGACCCTGCCCTGCTCCACTTGTCCACATGTCCGTGGTTAAGTGGACATTGGGTACAACTGCATTTTTTAGGAGACTGGTGAGTCTTTTTCTGACGTCCGTGTACATTCTCGGTATCGCCTGCCTAGAGAAGTGGAACCTAGATGGTATTTGGTAACGGGGGCACACTGCCTCAATAAATTGTCTAGTTCCCTGTGAACTAACGGCGGATACCGGACGCACGTCTAACACCAACATAGTTGTCAAGGACTCAGTTATCCGCTTTGCAGTAGGATGACTGCTGTGATATTTCATCTTCCTCGCAAAGGACTGTTGAACAGTCAATTGCTTACTGGAAGTAGTACAAGTGGGCTTACGACTTCCCCTCTGGGATGACCATCGACTCCCAGCGGCAACAACAGCAGCGCCAGCAGCAGTAGGCGTTACACGCAAGGATGCATCGGAGGAATCCCAGGCAGGAGAGGACTCGTCAGACTTGCCAGTGACATGGCCTGCAGGACTATTGGCATTCCTGGGGAAGGAGGAAATTGACACTGAGGGAGTTGGTGGGGTGGTTTGCGTGAGCTTGGTTACAAGAGGAAGGGATTTACTGGTCAGTGGACTGCTTCCGCTGTCACCCAAAGTTTTTGAACTTGTCACTGACTTATTATGAATGCGCTGCAGGTGACGTATAAGGGAGGATGTTCCGAGGTGGTTAACGTCCTTACCCCTACTTATTACAGCTTGACAAAGGGAACACACGGCTTGACACCTGTTGTCCGCATTTCTGGTGAAATACCTCCACACCGAAGAGCTGATTTTTTTGGTATTTTCACCTGGCATGTCAACGGCCATATTCCTCCCACGGACAACAGGTGTCTCCCCGGGTGCCTGACTTAAACAAACCACCTCACCATCAGAATCCTCCTGGTCAATTTCCTCCCCAGCGCCAGCAACACCCATATCCTCCTCATCCTGGTGTACTTCAACACTGACATCTTCAATCTGACTATCAGGAACTGGACTGCGGGTGCTCCTTCCAGCACTTGCAGGGGGCGTGCAAATGGTGGAAGGCGCATGCTCTTCACGTCCAGTGTTGGGAAGGTCAGGCATCGCAACCGACACAATTGGACTCTCCTTGTGGATTTGGGATTTCAAAGAACGCACAGTTCTTTGCGGTGCTTTTGCCAGCTTGAGTCTTTTCAGTTTTCTAGCGAGAGGCTGAGTGCTTCCATCCTCATGTGAAGCTGAACCACTAGCCATGAACATAGGCCAGGGCCTCAGCCGTTCCTTGCCACTCCGTGTGGTAAATGGCATATTGGCAAGTTTACGCTTCTCCTCCGACAATTTTATTTTAGGTTTTGGAGTCCTTTTTTTACTGATATTTGGTGTTTTGGTTTTGACATGCTCTGTACTATGCCATTGGGCATCGGCCTTGGCAGACGACGTTGCTGGCATTTCATCGTCTCGGCCATGACTAGTGGCAGCAGCTTCAGCACGAGGTGGAAGTGGATCTTGATCTTTCCCTAATTTTGGAACCTCAACATTTTTGTTCTCCATATTTTAATAGGCACAACTAAAAGGCACCTCAGGTAAACAATGGAGATGGATGGATTGGATACTAGTATACAATTATGGACGGGCTGCCGAGTGCCGACACAGAGGTAGCCACAGCCGTGAACTACCGCACTGTACTGTGTCTGCTGCTAATATATAGACTGGTTGATAAAGAGATAGTATACTCGTAACTAGTATGTATGTATAAAGAAAGAAAAAAAAACCACGGTTAGGTGGTATATACAATTATGGACGGGCTGCCGAGTGCCGACACAGAGGTAGCCACAGCCGTGAACTACCGCACTGTACTGTGTCTGCTGCTAATATATAGACTGGTTGATAAAGAGATAGTATACTCGTAACTAGTATGTATGTATAAAGAAAGAAAAAAAAACCACGGTTAGGTGGTATATACAATTATGGACGGGCTGCCGAGTGCCGACACAGAGGTAGCCACAGCCGTGAACTACCGCACTGTACTGTGTCTGCTGCTAATATATAGACTGGTTGATAAAGAGATAGTATACTCGTAACTAGTATGTATGTATAAAGAAAGAAAAAAAAACCACGGTTAGGTGGTATATACAATTATGGACGGGCTGCCGAGTGCCGACACAGAGGTAGCCACAGCCTTGAACTACAGCACTGTACTGTGTCTGCTGCTAATATATAGACTGGTTGATAAAGAGATAGTATACTCGTAACTAGTATGTATGTATAAAGAAAGAAAAAAAAACCACGGTTAGGTGGTATATACAATTATGGACGGGCTGCCGAGTGCCGACACAGAGGTAGCCACAGCCGTGAACTACCGCACTGTACTGTGTCTGCTGCTAATATATAGACTGGTTGATAAAGAGATAGTATACTCGTAACTAGTATGTATGTATAAAGAAAGAAAAAAAAACCACGGTTAGGTGGTATATACAATTATGGACGGGCTGCCGAGTGCCGACACAGAGGTAGCCACAGCCGTGAACTACCGCACTGTACTGTGTCTGCTGCTAATATATAGACTGGTTGATAAAGAGATAGTATACTCGTAACTAGTATGTATGTATAAAGAAAGAAAAAAAAACCACGGTTAGGTCACTGGTATATACAATTATGGACGGGCTGCCGAGTGCCGACACAGAGGTAGCCACAGCCGTGAACTACCGCACTGTACTGTGTCTGCTGCTAATATATAGACTGGTTGATAAAGAGATAGTATACTCGTAACTAGTATGTATGTATAAAGAAAGAAAAAAAAACCACGGTTAGGTGGTATATACAATTATGGACGGGCTGCCGAGTGCCGACACAGAGGTAGCCACAGCCGTGAACTACCGCACTGTACTGTGTCTGCTGCTAATATATAGACTGGTTGATAAAGAGATAGTATACTCGTAACTAGTATGTATGTATAAAGAAAGAAAAAAAAACCACGGTTAGGTGGTATATACAATTATGGACGGGCTGCCGAGTGCCGACACAGAGGTAGCCACAGCCGTGAACTACCGCACTGTACTGTGTCTGCTGCTAATATATAGACTGGTTGATAAAGAGATAGTATACTCGTAACTAGTATGTATGTATAAAGAAAGAAAAAAAAACCACGGTTAGGTGGTATATACAATTATGGACGGGCTGCCGAGTGCCGACACAGAGGTAGCCACAGCCGTGAACTACCGCACTGTACTGTGTCTGCTGCTAATATATAGACTGGTTGATAAAGAGATAGTATACTCGTAACTAGTATGTATGTATAAAGAAAGAAAAAAAAACCACGGTTAGGTCACTGGTATATACAATTATGGACGGGCTGCCGAGTGCCGACACAGAGGTAGCCACAGCCGTGAACTACCGCACTGTACTGTGTCTGCTGCTAATATAGACTGGTTGATAAAGAGATAGTATACTACTAATATTATATACTGGTGGTCAGGTCACTGGTCACTAGTCACACTGGCAGTGGCACTCCTGCAGCAAAAGTGTGCACTGTTTAATTTTAATATAATATTATGTACTCCTGGCTCCTGCTATAACCTATAACTGGCACTGCAGTAGTGCTCCCCAGTCTCCCCCACAATTATAAGCTGTGTGAGCTGAGCAGTCAGACAGATATATAATATATATAGATGATGCAGCACACTGGCCTGAGCCTGAGCAGTGCACACAGATATGGTATGTGACTGAGTCACTGTGTGCTGTGTATCGCTTTTTTCAGGCAGAGAACGGATTATAAATAAAAGTGGTGGTCACTGGTCACTATCAGCAAAACTCTGCACTGTACACTACTGAGTACTCCTAATGCTCCCCAAAATTAGTAAATCAAGTGTCTAAACGGAGAGGACGCCAGCCACGTCCTCTCCCTATCAATCTCAATGCACGTGTGAAAATGGCGGCGACGCGCGGCTCCTTATATAGAATCCGAGTCTCGCGATAGAATCCGAGCCTCGCGAGAATCCGACAGCGTCATGATGACGTTCGGGCGCGCTCGGGTTAACCGAGCAAGGCGGGAAGATCCGAGTCGCTCGGACCCGTGAAAAAAAACATGAAGTTCTGGCGGGTTCGGATTCAGAGAAACCGAACCCGCTCATCTCTAATTTTTTCTAAGATTGACCTACGCGGTGCGTACAATCTAATCCGAATAAGAGAGGGGGATGAATGGAAGACTGCCTTTAATACCCACTCAGGGCATTATGAATATTTGGTGATGCCTTTTGGGCTCTGTAATGCCCCGGCAGTCTTCCAGGATTTCATGAATGATGTGCTCAGGGAATATTTGGATAGATTCTTAGTTGTATACTTAGATGACATCCTAATCTTCTCCCATTCCCTGGAGGAACATCGGAAGCATGTACGCTTAGTCCTCCAGAAACTCAGAGACCACCGGCTTGGGGCGAAGCTGGAGAAGTGCGAATTTGAAGTTCAGCAAATCGCATTTCTAGGATATATTATCTCCCCAGAAGGTTTCCAAATGGAGGGTTCCAAGGTACAGGCAGTCCTGGATTGGGTGCAGCCCACTAGTTTGAAGGCGCTTCAGCGTTTCCTGGGCTTTGCGAATTTTTATAGACGATTTATCGCTGGATTTTCGTCTATAGTGGCGCCCTTGGTGGCACTCACTAAGAAAGGGGCGGATGTTGCTCACTGGTCTTGTGAGGCTAAAGCGGCTTTTGCCCGTCTCAAAAGGGCATTTGTTTCGGCCAAGGTGCTGTGACACCCAGATCCAGAGCGTCCTTTTGTGGTGGAGGTGGATGCCTCTGAGATGGGTATTGGGGCAGTGCTTTCTCAGATGGGAGTGTCTGATAATCGCCTTCATCCCTGTGCTTACTTTTCCCGTAAATTTTCGCCTGCCGAGATGAATTATGACGTGGGTAACCGGGAATTGTTGGCTATTAAGGATGCACTCGAGGAGTGGAGACACTGGCTTGAGGGGGCTAAGTTTGTGGTCTCAATTCTCACTGACCATAAGAATCTGGCATATTTAGAGTCAGCGAAGCGTCTCAATGCCAGGCAGGCACGATGGGCTTTGTTTTTTGCTCGCTTTAATTTTTTGATAACATATCGCCCTGGGTCAAAAAACATCAAGGCTGATGCGCTCTCGCGGAGTTTTGCTCCAATCCAGGAGACCACCGAGGAGCCGTTGCCCATTGTTTCCCCATCATGTATTAAAGTGGGCATTACCCAGGACCTCTTATCATTAGTCCTTAGAGCACAGGAGCAGGCTCCTCCAGACCTTCCGGTAGGTCTTTTGTTTGTGCCTCCTAGGTTAAGACAGCGAGTGTTCCTGGAATTCCATGCCAAGAAGTCGGCAGGTCACCCGGGTATTGCCAGAACTCGGGAGTTGCTATCTAGGGCGGTGTGGTGGCCCTCGGTGGCTAAGGATGTGGATCAGTGGGTTCGGGCATGTGACATCTGTGCCCGAAATAAGACTCCTAGAGGGGTTCCTGTTGGCCCATTACATCCACTCTCTATCCCATCTAAGCCATGGACCCACATTTCAATGGATTTTGTGGTGGACTTGCCCAAATCCTCGGGGATGACAGCCATCTGGGTTGTCGTTGACAGGTTTTCGAAGATGGCGCACTTCGTTCCACTGGTTGGGCTGCCATCAGCCAGACGCCTGTCTGAATTATTTATGCTGCATGTTGTGCGTCTCCACGGGTTGCCACTTGATGTGGTCTCTGACCGCGGATCCCAGTTTGTGGCCAAATTCTGGAGGGCATTTTGTTCCGATCTCCAGATTTCTGTCAGCTTGTCGTCAGGCTACCATCCGCAGTCTAATGGGCAGACTGAAAGGGTGAACCAGTCCTTGGAGCAGTTCCTCAGGTGTTATGTCTCCAAGTGTCAGACTGACTGGGTTGCTCATCTGTCCATGGCGGAGTTTGCCTATAACAACGCGGCTCACTCTGCTACAGGGATCTCTCCCTTCCTTTGTGTGTATGGGCATCATCCTAAGGCCAATTCTTTTGACCCCCTGGACTCCACGCCTGGTGGTTCCTCTGTGGTTTCGGTCCTTAGAGGTATTTGGCGGAAAGTGAAGAAAGCCCTTGTGTCTGTGTCATTAGTGACCAAAAGGGTTTTTGATAAGCGGAAAAGACCCTGCAGCTTCAAATTAGGAGACTTCGTCTGGTTGTCTACCAAGAATTTGAAGTTGAGACAGCCATCTCATAAGTTAGGGCCCCGGTTCATCGGCCCTTATAAGATCACCAGGGTTATCAATCCGGTGGCATTTCAGTTAGATCTGCCCCGTTCTTTGGGTATCAATAAAACATTTCATTGTTCCCTTTTAAAACGGGCGATTAGTAATCCTTCTTCCAGTGGAAGACCTTCCCCTCTTCTTATACGTGGCCAGAGGGAGTTTGTTGTTGAAAGGATTCTTGACTCCAAGATGGTTCGGGGTCGGCTGTCATTTTTGGTGCACTGGAAGGGGTATGGCCCGGAGGAGCGGTCGTGGGTGCGCAGTTGTGATCTTCATGCCCCCAGACTGATACGCTCTTTCTTCTCGCAGTTCCCCGATAAACCCGGTGGTAGGGGTTCTTTGACCCCTCGTCAGAGGGGGGGTACTGTTAGGGTCTCCTGCCCTGTGCTGCCACGTCGTCATGGCAACCGGGAGACAAGTGCTAGTGGAGTAACCTGAGCGCAGCTGATACTCCGGTTCGGGTCTTTTGCTGTGCAGTGGTTATAGGCTCTGTGCACGTCAGGGGATCCGGTGCTGGTTTTTGTGCTCACAGTCTGTGAGGTCTGAGTGGGGCGTGGACAGCACCTGCTTTATAAGGCCTCTTTTCAGGGTAAGCAGATGCTGCTGAATCTCTGTTGGTTAGTCAGTTCATGAAAGTTAGCCAGTACTGTGTAGCTTTGTATTTGTTTGTTGCTTACTGCAAATAGGCCTGGGGATTTGGTATTACACTCTGCCAATCCAGACCTAGCAGTAAGACTGGAGTCAGTCGTTTAGCTTGCTGGGGTTCTGTTATTACTCTGTGAACTTAGCAAGTTTGCGGCTGTATTCTAACACTTGCCTGTCTAATCCTGTCTCACTGTGCTAGGTGTCAGGGGTCAGTTTAGTGGCAGTAAGCTTAAACCTGTGCACTGCAAGTGAGAATCAGGATTGTGGAGGCTCTCCTTGTGTCTATCATTCCATCTCTGACCAAGGAGTTTACTGCCACACCCGTTGGTAACCCTTTAGGGTTTTGCTGTTGCCCTTAGCAACAGCATTTCGGGTTCTCTACGTATTAAAACACAACATCTTGCTTTTTACATCTGAGCAGTTCTAATACAAGGGAGATACCCAGTTCCTTAGCCTCTGGGCTTCTCTGTTCACTGTGTGTGTATTTTGTTACCCTATCACCTTCTGTGTACGTTATGTCATATTCCCGAGTTTGTCTGTGAGTCCATTTGTTTTGCATAACAGTTCAAACACCAGTACATTCCTGCAGACACTGGAGTGCATAACAGTTCTGACACTAGTACTTTCCTGCAGGCACTGGTGTGCATAACACAGGCATTCAGAAAACCCTTGAATTTATTTCTAGGTCCTACTGGTGGCCAACTCTGAAGAAGGACGTTATGGAATTTATTGCCTCCTGCCCAAAGTGTGCCCAACACAAAGTCTCCCGCCAGTCGCCTGCGGGGCAACTGGTTCCATTATCTGTTCCCCGTCGACCTTGGACCCATTTGTCGATGGACTTTGTTTCCGATCTACCTATCTGCAACAAGTTTAATACCATCTGGGTGGTAGTTGACCGGTTCACCAAGATGGCACATTTCATCCCTCTCACCGGTCTTCCGTCAGCTTCCAAGTTGGCTCAAGTGTTTATACAAGAGATCTACCGACTTCACGGTCTTCCTGAAGAGATCATCTCGGATCGTGGAGTACAATTTGTAGCCAAATTTTGGCGAAGTTTGTGTCAAGCCCTCCAAGTCAAGTTAAAGTTTTCCACGGCTTACCATCCTCAGACCAATGGTCAAACCGAGAGGGTGAATCAGGACTTGGAGGCCTTCCTCCGTATATATGTGTCTTCCTCTCAAGATGACTGGGTTCAACTCCTTCCTTGGGCCGAGTTCAGCCACAACAATCAATACCATTCCTCATCTTCTTCTACACCATTCTTCATTAATTATGGATCCCACCCTAAAGTCCCAGAATTCCAACCGCTTCCCGCAACTTCTGTTCCAGCAGTGGATGTCACCTTGCGTCAGTTTTCAAATAACTGGAGGAACGTCCGCGCAGCCCTGCTTAAAGCCTCATTCAGGTATAAGAAGTTTGCCGATAGAAAGCGTAGAGCGGTTCCTGCTCTCAAGGTGGGTGATCGTGTGTGGCTGTCCACGAAGAATTTGAGGTTGAGAGTTCCCAGCATGAAATTTGCACCTCGCTACATCGGACCCTTCAAGATTGAACAAGTCATCAATCCTGTTGCCTACAGGTTACAGTTACCATCCTTCTTGAAAATACCCAGGACATTTCATGTTTCTTTGTTGAAACCGCTGATCCTGAATCGGTTTCATTCCGCACTTCCTCCAGCTCCCAAAGTTCAGACTCAACGGGGAGTCAAGTACGAGGTGGCCAAGATTTTGGACTCACGTTTCCGTTACGGTCAGTTACAATACCTCATTGACTGGAAGGGCTATGGTCCTGAAGAACGCTCTTGGACCAATGCCTCAGACGTCCATGCTCCTGCCTTGGTCCGAAATTTCCACGCAAAGTTTCCTTTAAAGCCTAAGAAGTGTCCTGGGGCCACTCCTAAAGGGGGGGGTGCTGTCACGATCCGGGTATCTGGACGCCATTACTTACCCTTCAGATGCCTCCTAAGGCTGGCTCAGCGTTCCAGGTCCGGATCCCGCTGTTCCTGAGTTTCCACATGCAGAATGTCAGAGTGGTGATTTCATCAGCCGCGGCCTCCGCTGTGCCCGCGTGGTTAAATGTGCGCTTGTCAGTCTGGCGTCTCCTGTCTCCTGTGGCCGGCGTCGCCATTACTGTTTCAATTCTCACATGGATTACAAACCAAACTTCCCTCCAAGTGTCTGCATGGGCGCAGCCATCTTGGATTTTGTCATCTGAGCATTTCCACCAATCTGCTGTCTGTATTGTTGATTTGCATAATTGCCTTGCCAACCCCTTCCTTGCTGCAGGTATAAGTAAGCTGTGCCTGAGCAAGGAAGGCGTCAGTGCTTTGGTTGTCTAACCTAGTTCCAGTTTGTCTCTCTCCTGTGGTTGTCTTCCAGGTTCCAGCTCCTGTCTCCAGACTTCTGCTATAGAGACCCGCACCAGCTTTCCATCTGCGGTGTAGCCTGACTCTCCGATCCATTCTGGACTCACCTGTTTCCAGCTACAACAATCACCTGCTTCCAGCCCAGCTTCCAGCAGTGTACAGCTTCTCTTAAAGGGCCGGTGTCCTTTCTGCAGTTTACCACTCTCCACCGGTATTATTATTTCACCGCTCTCAAACAATCACCTGCTTCCAGCCCAGCTTCCAGCAGTGTATAGCTTCTCTTAAAGGGCCGGTGTCCTTTTCTGCAGTTTACCACTCTCCACCGGAATTATTATTTCACCGCTCTCAAACTCCAAACTTCATTATTATTTCATCGCTCTCAAGTTCGTTTATTATTTAACTGGTTCCAGCCAGTATCCACTCCGTACCAACAACAGTCTGGTTCCAGCCAGTATCCACAGCAGCCGTTTTACCTTCAGCAGCCCAGCCTTTCCTGGAACATCAGCTGGTACGATCCTGGGTTCTCTCCATTGCTACAGTCAGGCCTGGTAAGGACTTTCCAACTAGAAGATTATAAGAACTGTCTCACACTACCAGTGCCTGTGGCCCTTGCCACCCTGTAGTACCCAGGAATTGTATTTATCCTCTGTTGACTTTTATGTTTCCTTTTACTGCTGCTGTGTTACGGAGTTTGTCATAATAAACATCATTGACTTTTATCCTGGTTGTCGTGGTCACGCCTTCGGGCAGTTATTCTACATGTTACTTACATGTCTAGGGGTCTGATACAACCTCCCAGGTTCCGTTACATCTCAGCCCCTACAACTGAGGCTGCCTCCCGTCAGCTCAGGCCCTCAGTTGTGACAAGGGGGAAAGAGAGAGAGAGAGAGAGAGAGAGAGAGTGAGAGAGAGCGAGAGAGAATGGCTTATAACAATAAAGACAATATGATTGCAGAGAAACTTACGCACAAAGGGAAACAATCGCATGCGCCTTCTGGATATCCAGCTCCCGATTATCAGCAATGAGAACCGTTGAAGAGAATAGAGAGCTGGCCCAGATCGGCTTGTCCTTTTATACCCTACACATAATACAGTACAATGGTCCCTATATTCTTATTGTTCATTGGACACAGGAATTCGTCTTCGCATTATAACAAAAGGTCATAGGTTGATTCATACAGGTGGGCTGTGACTATTTCCAACTGCTCAGGTGGGTGGGAAACTAGGTTTTCCCGCCGCATGGATAATAAAGTGCAAATAATAGCAAATGTCCATAAACTTCTTATGTCCATAACTATTCGCACGAGCGATTAATCTGCTTCCAACCAACACCGGAATATTGCTAATTAAATACTCTTCCGATGGATACTAAACACCACTGTATAACCTCTGTCTGACCCTTCGTATCAAACAAAGAGGGATCTCTTTGTCTATGATCATGCTACATTAACTAAACTTTCAGATTCTATCAAAGGGACCATAATCTACAAAATACATTATATAGTTAAAATATGTTATGAACGAGTCGCCCGCCAGACGCACATAAACTTTACCGTAAATGCGCATACCGTGCGCCTGCGGGTGCACGCAACAGCGAGTATGCGCACGCACGGGAGAGCCCATGCACTCGCAGCGGGGACACGCATGAGGTGCAAATATGGCAGTGTGTAGCGTGATATTTTTCTGACTTTGACACTGTGCACCATGTAGTCATTGCATCTGCTGCAAGTTTATGGATCGTGTAACTTTTAAACATAAACTTGATACAGGAAGACTCTATATGTTAAAACATCCAGTCAACTGCAATTCTGAATACGTGGTGTATAAGATCACTTGTTCTTGTGGAATGCTGTATGTCGGTAAAACAAAACGACAAATCAAAATCCGCATACAGGAACATATGCGAAGCATCAAAAATAAAGTAAAGAATCATAGTGTACCTCGCCATTTTTCCGAAAAACACAATTCCAGTGTTACTCTGTCTAACTTCAAATTCACAGTCCTGGAGCATATTAAGGAGCCAGTAAGAGGTGGTAGCAGAGATTTGCTTTTAGCAAAAAGGGAGAGCTTTTGGATCTTCACTTTAAATACCCTAGCTCCCCATGGCCTAAATGAGGGTATAGATGTAGTATCTTTCATTTAGTTTTTCTCTGGTGTAATGGGGAATTAGTTCTTGAGACTAGGAGCATAGCTTCCACATATCCATACAACTTGTCCGCTCATTGATCTATGGTTAAAATATGCTGCAGACTAATATACAAGAAGAGTGTTATTATATATGTTGCATATCACCCAGCCAAACAATGTAAATGTGAAGGCACAATGAGTCCCCACACTCACACTTATGATTAGATTTTATTTTATTCTTTCATTGGGTAGTCATCAGGACTTTCTCCATTTATTACATTTTCATCACTTTTTTTACACTCATTATTATTAATATTTTTTATTGTTTAATTATAGTGAATGGTATCCCATAAGGTCTCATTCTGGCTTAGTCAATTAGGTCACTTATTTAATTATATACCTTGATATTTTAGGGATTGCTTGCACTAGGTATTATCCAGCCCATACCTTAATCTTCTGAGTACGATATCTATATTAAGTTCTATAAACAATCGTTTAATATTTATTTTTGGTACAAACATTTCTCTGATTAATTAAGTAAGGTCAATAAGCATTATTTTTAATTCACCTGCTTATTGCTCACGTCCTTTATCACTTACACTATATAATGGTTGCTAAGTTACAGTGGAGCGCAATCCACGTATGCGTTCCACATATATCGAATCAGACACGCTATGTAAGTATGGAGAGCCGCATTTACATATTCACTGGCTTGCTGGTTCGGCCCCTTGAAGTCACGCGGGTGTTCAGCGCTTCCGGTCACGGAGGCCCCGGTCACGTGACTTCCATTCCCTTGAGCGCATCGTAGTTTTGCGTTCCACAGGTGCTTCCGGTCACGGAGGCCCCGGTCACATGACTTCCGGCCTCTGGAGCGCATCGCGGTTTTTGCGTTCCACAGGTTTTCTTTTAAGTTTATAAACTTCTACACAAGTTTCATACGTTCTGTTAATCACTTAAATAGTGTCACATATATATTTAATATATATCCCCATAACTTGGGAAATTTCTCTGCAGGGTATAACAACCTTTTGTCTTTTTAACACTCAATAATGGAAGGAAGTGATGTCACAGGACATTAGGTATAAATACCCATTAAGGTTTAGCCCTCTCATTATCCCTTTGGACTCTGAGATGACCACTACACTATTTGGCTGTGAGTAATTACTGGACCATTTTGCCCTCACATAATACTACTGGGAATCTGAATGTTAACTATCTTGTCTCTATATGCACACTCTGTATATGTTAATTTTGCTAATTTTGTTAATACTTTTTTTTTTTTTTTCAAAATATCAAGCACTTGCCCTCACCTTAGCACTTGCTGATATGGTCTGGGAATCTTTATGTCTTAATTTTGCTTCTACATATTTGTTGTGGGGCCCATGTGTACAATATGCGAATAGAACCTTTTCAAATTAAGCATGTAGTTTAGGAATCGACTCAACAACTGAACATTATCTATAAATTATTATAGGTTGACCCACTACTGAGCGGTCTCACCCTCATCAGGGACTGGTTTATAGAGTCAGAGATAGACTTTGAACCACATTGTTTTCGGGTATGTATAATACTTTTGATCCCGGTCTATTTTTCGCAAAGAGCGATAAGTTTTCTATTAAGACCTTTGTCCATTTAAGTTCCGGATTGTCTTTCTCAATTTAGGTCACCTATTTGTCCATTTGCTATCTGGACACTGTGTGACTGGGGGCTTCTTAATAGTGAATTATTTTCCCAGTCATTTTGGTACGTATTATCCTCATCCTCCCTCATCTTGCTGTTTTGTTCCTACATTTATTCGAGACCCTGAAATATTTTATATACCACTCCCTTTTTCACTTTAACAGGTTTTTTGCCTGCTTTTATATTCAGTGAGCTTTTTAGACAATTTTGGGATTATCTGTAAAAAACATCTGGCACTCGGTATGTATAGCTATGTTAGCTATCATTTGTCTAACTGCACACTAATAAAGACTGTGTAGTAACTGTACTCTGTCATTTAGATATTACCCCTGAGGAAGTCCCAGTTAGGGACGAAACGCGTTGGGTTGTGTCCAAGTACTGTATTCCACCTGTATTCTATACTACAAAGGAAGATTCACCACGAATTTCAAGTTTCACGTGAATTTCCCATCTGATAGAATCTGTTATTACATATTGTCTATACATTCTGTAAAAAGATGTTTATATGCTCACGGATGTTTTATGCTATTGTGGCTTTTATGTAATAAAAACTGAAAGTTGAATCTTTTAAATCCGTTTATATGTGTTATACAGTACTATCCATTAGCGCACTTAGACTCTAGTTTTTTGGTTTGATATCTTAGGGCCCCACCTAACAGGGGGTTCGTCTAAGTTGCAGCTCAGTTCTGCTCCACGTAGCGCCTAAGGGTACCCCCTATTTTTCTATATATATATATATATATATATATATAGTTACATGGTTACAATTTACACAGTAAGCAGTTAATACAAACTAATTCAAATACATACATGGCCAGTAATACATCACCATCTCCCTCAATGCACTTTATAATCGCTCCAGTTCCTCCATCTTTAGCTGTGTCTCAACTCCAGCTAACAGAAGCAAAATATTACCAACACTCCATCTCGCACAGGACCCAGGGGAAAACAGAGACTTCTGTGTGTCTGATCAGCAATACACTGAGAGTTGGGGGCGTGCACAGATCTCTTGTGTCTAGTCTAGGGGAGGGAACTTTCTCCTTCATGATGAGTCATTGGTCAGTTCATATGCAAGCCTTGAAGACATCAAAAGGGCTGGCATGAGTTTCCTGTCCATCACATGCTT
The DNA here is from genome assembly GCF_028390025.1 of Pseudophryne corroboree. Taxonomy (NCBI): domain Eukaryota; kingdom Metazoa; phylum Chordata; class Amphibia; order Anura; family Myobatrachidae; genus Pseudophryne; species Pseudophryne corroboree. The sequence continues at coordinate 572,824,435 of NC_086445.1, forward strand.
GAAATGTCCATTGTTCTCATCAGAATTGTGGCTTTAGATTCCTACATTCAAACATATCTACTAATGGCAATGTGCTACAACTTAATAACAGGCATCAAATTGATATGCACATTAATCTGGTTGCTTTGATACCAAACACGACATGATCATTTTGCTTTATTCCAATAATACACATACATGACGTTATATTCCATTATATAATTTAAAACATTTTGATGTCTGGCGCTTGATATGTTCAAGTTATGTGCTGTATAAAATATGTGTTGAATATATCTTTGTGGCATGTCTGTGTAAATGCGTATGTTACCATATATTGCGGTGCGCACTGTGCGTATTCGCAAGTATAGCGACTCATAATGTGTGGAGTCTGTATGTTCTCTCTATGTAATATTTTGACTTTGACAGTCCACCCTTTGGCAGTAAACAATAACTGCCATAAATTATTAACATAAGAAAAATATTTCAGACAATAATCGGTGGCCTAGACACAAGTATGTATTCATTTCGCAAATCAGACATTTGACTATATTTGGGGAAGACAGGGAGGAGGACGAGACATCCTCTATATCAGGCATGTCCAACCTGCGGCCCTCCAGCTGTTGAGAAACTACACATCCCAGCATGCCCTGACACAGCTTTAGCATTCTCTGACAGCAAAACAGTGTCAGGGCATGCTGGGATATGTAGTTTCACAACAGCTGGAGGGCCGCAGGTTGGACATGCCTGCTCTATATGCACTCGGCGGTCATGGGACCACTGGTTGGGTGTGGGACAATATTCAACCTATAGAGTATGCTGGGACAGTGTTTTGGCCTATAATGTCTGATTTGGATGAACATTTCACACATACATGTACCTACATCTTTGTACACTGATGTTCAGTTTCGATTGAGGTCCTGCTAGGTAGAGGGAGAAGACACAAACAAATCGTGAAAGTGACATATAAAGTTTTCAAGATTTACATATTCCTATCATTTTCTGAACATTGTTTCCATTTCTGGAACGTATGCTAGGTCTGTTTAATCATTGAACAAGGGTTATAAGTAGTGTCCTTCCTAGATAACATAAACGTTCGGAGTTCGGGGAGAGCCACTCATAAACCTTTCTTCCATATATATTAATGAGCTCTTTATCTTCTATGTGTGAATAGCCATTGTCTGATTGTTCCTGATTACCTCCCAATTTCCTGAAATTGGTGAGATTTAAACATAGCAAGGATTTATCTATGGTACTGGTGGCTCTTAAGGCTAGGGTGTCTAGTTATATTATATTCTTTGTCCACCGGTCCCCTCTCCCTACTGTGTAATTCAAGTACCTCAGCTAACTAAAAAAAAATGGCACTAATCCTGCATCTTTTCGTCTTAGAGGTACCTGTGAGCACATCCAACATTCCATTTAGTTTAAGACCTTACCCACTAGTGAGTGGTAATCACTCAAGGGATGTCTGTCACCTTATTGCTAGACTGACATCTCTGGATGCTCTCATCTTCAAATATGGGGTCACAATAACTACAAAATACAGTATTCCTCAGACAATAGCCTATCACGTTACCTCCGAACTCTGTAACTACTAGACCTTTGATTTTTCTCTGGCTTTAACAAACTGATCGGCTAATCCTGGGATCCTATAAGGAAATCACTCCTTCCTCCAGAACCAGTTCCAGTCCCACACTCGACTTCTCATGAAAAACCTTGCAAAAATAGAATGTCCTGAAAAAAAAGGTTTGTCAGCGGGAAAGAGAGAAAAGAGAAATAGAACAAAACAACTCTTGTCCATAGCAAATCAATTACAATGACTGGTCTTTCTGTGATCCTTTAGCACGTTCAGGTAGTGTTCAACAGTGACGCCTCTCAGTCTTCACGGAACAGACTCTCTGGTGATACTTTTGCAATCTCACACCATTTACGAGTTCCTTCCGGACTACCGACTTTCCTGCAATGGGAATCGTGGACCCAAGTCTCTCTCTCGGCTACTTTCACTGGGATAGTGTTGTCAACAAAACTTGGTATGGTCCTTCCCACCTGTCTATTAGGCAACCTGAGCGTAAGAACAATCACACAGTCTCTTGGTTCACAATCAAGACAGTTAGTATTTGGCATACCAGGAATCAACAGTTTCAAGTTCTTTTATCAAGTTCTCAAATGCTGGCTTATCTCGATAAGGTACTGTACTGTCACCTGATTGGTGTATTTCTGATCATTGTGCGGATCAATCATGACATGAGGTTGTCTTCCAAAACCCAAAAAACAAAACAAAAACAAAAAAATTCGAAGAGGGTGATTCGTTAAGTGAAGATCTGGGAGTGGTTCCGATGCTACATAATACTAGTGGCAGTGTCTATGATCACAATAGTCCAATTTCAAGCTTAGCCATTATCTATACACAAATTTCTGCACAATTTGTATTTGCGGTAAACACAGCAGCATCCGTGGCGGCAGGAAATTCCTCTACCCAGTTTGAGAAAACATCAGTGCACACCAATACATAACAATATTTCCTAAAGGGTGTTAACTGTACGAAGTCGATTTGTATTACCTGAAAGGGTCCGTCTGTAGGAGGGATATGGGATGGCTCTGTTGGTATTGCCTTACCAATATTCTTCCTCAAGCAAGTAAGACATGTCATTGCTTTACCTGCATGAGAAGAGAACCCTGGTGCACTCCAGTAGGCTCTTACCAGCTTGCACATACCTTCTTTACCTAGATGAGTCAGACCATGTGCCGCCTCAGCTAGGCTTGGGAGATATGCTCTGGGGGCCACTGGTTTACTGTGTCCATCTGTCCAAAGTCCTGAGGACTCCTGACCATATCCCTTCGCCTTCCAGACCTCCTTTTCCTGTAGGGAACACAAATTTGTATCTTAATTTAACTGTTGTGTGTTTGCAATGTAGAGTACCATGAGCATTACTCAAAAAAAAAAACATCTCTAGAGGAGAGAAAGAAGGATAAAATGAAAAAGAAAATGTCAGGTTTGCCATTCACCAACAGGCATATCAGGGTCTATACAAAATTTCCCTTCACCAGTATTCTCATCCTTCCTCAACCCTTTGTGCATGACAAGGCACACTGCAGTAATACTGGTGTTATCGTGCTGGTGAGTTATACTGGGTTCGGGCAGAACTCTGAAGGACCAAGTAATCGGGTCCATGTATTGTACCACCCTGTGTGAACGCAACAGATGAAAAGGAAACTGTGGAGAAACAGAATAGAGGTTGGTGACAGATAAGTTTGTAGAGGTGGAGAGGATTTTATTAAAATGACAACTGGATTGGGCACTACGGGGAATTGTGATAAAACATATAACGAGAGCTGTAAGTAACTATGTGATCTAAAATTTGTATATGCAAGTAGCACTGTATGAAAAAAGAATTTTTTGGTTATAGTGCGGTATGTTTACAGCTCCTTTATAAAGGAGCTGTAAACATACCGCACTATAACCAAAAAATTCTTTTTTTATACAGGTGCCACTTGCATATACAAATTTTAGATCACATACTTACAGCGCTCGTTATATGTTTTATCAGTATTCTTTTTCTAAACAGAGCAGCTTAATCTCATAAGACAGCGCAGTTGTCTCATTTTTTAACTACGGGGAATTGACTCTCAACTATCTTGTTTATCCCCCTTAGATCCTGCACTAGCCTGTAACCCCTCCCCCCACTCTTTTTCCACAGGGAAGATGGGACTATTGGCTGTGCTGGACGTCCTGACTAGAATGTCCTGCTGTAGCAGCCGCTCTATGACGGGGTACACTCCTAATTCTACCTCTGGCTTCAGAGGATACTGGGGAATTTTTTGGGAGCTATCCTACCATCTTTTACTTGTACTGCTACTGGGGATACATTCGCCATCAATCCAGTGTCCTGTCCATCTTAAGTTCATAGGGAACCCGGTATCTGTGAGATAATTTCCTCTACCTGTGATGGACATGAATCTAGAACAGTTTAATGCAACATTAGTCTTTGAGGGTATCTAACATACCTTGTACTTCCTGAGCGGGAGTACAATATATGTATTTCACATTTAACAAAATCTCTGTTGATTAAGTTAGTCAGGGGCCAATACTGTTAGGAAAAAGAAGGAAAGGAAAGGGTTTAGCATTGTGGTGGCCCAATCGTAACTTCAGCAGGTTTTTTTGTTAAAGGGTAATGTTGCACTTTTTTCGTTCCTCCCATTTGCCGAATTAGTGTTTTCCAGTGATCTTATCCAGACGGAGAATTTTCTATTACTGCAAAAGACAAAAAACTAAAATAAAATTAACAAGCTTCTAGGTCATGCAAAGTATTCATTCAATCCTTCTCATCCCGTATTAAGGGTCTGTAAATGGTCCAACAAACATTTCCGCGCTCATCTTGACTAGGGGCATTACTAGGAATGAATACTTCTTATATGGTAACTAAAAGAAATACCCAAGGGTTACCCTGTCTCTGTCCGCTTTCCTACTGGCAAATACTAATGTGCGGACAGGTTTTTCTCCATTTCTGACGTTACTTTCTTGATTTTTATTTTATTTTTGGGTTTTACTATATATGTACACAAATTACACCATACTTACCAGTTCCACTGGTCTCAGCCACTTCCCCTGCAGGCTACTGCTCTTCTTTTACCGGTTGGATACTCCTCTAACTGCATGAGAAATGGCTGAAACCAGTCAGGTCGCCTTCTCCTCCTAGATAAAACTTCGACATTCATTAGTACATATATAGGTTACATTCAAATTTTTAATATTTGTATTATTTTCTATAGTTTGTATGCTGGCCGTAACTGCTTCCACATCTACATATGGCGGTGTACTTGCTTTCTCTTTTTCTTCCTACTTGGTTATTGCTGCTACAAGTTCAAACAGTTCTTATATTTCCATTCTTGTCTTATATATGACTTTGGTTAGACATACCACCTGCAATACCTTAGGATCAAACTCACCAACCCCAGGGGATGATGCCCTATCATCAGCAGTCATACGTACCCATTCATTTGCAAAAAGCCTCCGCGTGTGAACCATATTTCTCACACATAATCACTTTGAACACCTAGTTCACTTTGAACACCTAGTTCTTATAAACCTTGCTGACCCTCTGGGCCGCACCTCTTATGCCTGAACACTGGCTAAACGTCTCTCGCTTGAGCAGCTGGCTCCCATATTTGTGGGTCTTTTTAATAACTAAAAATTCCCACAAACACCAAAATACACAATGCAAGCAGACGGTGAAAGTCTCTCCGAGCACCTTTCACTCGCTCTTGCCCACGCTGGCCAGTACAACGATACACTGTCGATAGTGGATCGCAATGTACCCAACTTAGGGCTCCTATAAGACCTTACAGCACCGCAATTTCTTTCGGTGGAGGTTCTGTTGGAATATTTTCCTGAGAGAGACAGCGAAAAATTCCTTTTCGGTATCTTTCCACTGAAATTTTTGTAGGGTGAAAAAACAGTTGCCAAATAACTATTGCTCACCCTTTCCAGTGGAAGCCCACCAGGGACATTTCCCGATGTTATCAAAGAAAAACCACTTGTTTACACAATCACGTTTACGTGTGCTCCCCACAGCGCATATGACACAATAATATCACGTTGTGCTGTGTAGAACACACGGACGTGCGGTTCAATCGCACAGCGTATACTTGTTATCTATCCGCCCTACGATCGATGTCACCTTGGAACACTTAGTTCACTTGGAACACCTAGTTCACTTTGAACACTTAGTTCACTCTGAACACCTAGTTCTTTTCACATAAGGTAGCAAACCCTACGCCACCGGGCCTCTACTAACCCAGTGTCACCTACGGGATCCCGAATTCCGGGGTTCAATTCCACTCACTCCTGCTTTCACTCACTCAGATACACCTTGTTTTCCTGTTCTGTACAGAAAATACCACTCCCTCCGATTGATGGTTTTAACCCAAAGGCAGTACCTTCTAAACAAAGTCTTACACTAATCTGCTTTTGAAATCGGATAGTTATGTGCTATTGTATTAAATGTATACTATCCCGCCTTTAATTGAACTATTGTGTGATTTGTACTTTGCGCCTTTAAGCCACGTGTGCATCCCTGCGCCATGTGCAAGCTCCTGTACTTTGTCCATACGTATACAAACGTGCGTTCGCAACTCAATAAACCACACAATCTCTATAAATGTGAGCAATAAAACTACTATTACACACTTAACACAACACACAATTTTTCTGTATAAACCTAAGTGACCAGGCCGGAACTGCGTTTTGTGTTTTATGATTACACCCTTAATACTTATTTCAAATTTATCTATATAGCAAACAAATGTAACCGATTTCACACAGGTCTAAAATGACTGCAATAATCTATAATTTAAATAATATGGTTCAGATTGAATAGCTATCTTGCAGAACATACACTGATATGAATATACACATAATTATAATAATATTATATACACACACACACACACACACACACACACACACTATATACTGCACTTCTATAAAACCCCTCACCCATTCGTGGGCACACTGAATGACTAGTTTCTCTCAGGGCCTCTATGATTTGCATATCGAAGATATTTGCCTTGCTTATACTAAAAAAAAAAAAAAAAAGTACTTACACAGGATAATTTGCATTTCAATGGCTATCCTAGTAAACAGACTCCACAAGTCTTGGAAGAAAAGAAAAAAAAACAAAACCTCTCTTTCCTTTTTCTATCTGTGTGCAACCTCCCACTTGATTTAAGGTAATTACGCACAGACAAGAAAAAACAAAACAAAAAACATTCACTTATCTCACCATTTACTCTCACTAGGCCCAATTGAAACTATTTGTAATTGATTATGGCATGGGTTAAATAAATTCATTGGTAACTCATAAATGGTGCTGGATTTGTAGATATGTGGAAACTTTGTGACAAAGAAAACTGATTGTTCTGAGCAGACTAAAAATCAGCTATTTAGAAAGTGACCTTCCTAAAATGGCCACTGCTCCTCCCCCTTCCACATCCATGAGATTTACACAAGATGGTGGACACGCCATGTGGCTAGGCCAAAATGGAGGACAGACCATGCGGCTCCCTTGTCACAAAGAAATCACACTCTATACAGGCACCAAAGTTACTTTAGGCCTGAGTTTAAAAAAGATACACATTTTCTCAGCATGCTAACACAGCTATATCATGGCTATGCAGCAACTTTAAATGTACTTTAAATCTACTTAACAGATAAACAATCCAATCTGAATCAAACACAATATGACTTATTTGAACTTTGTTTTGCAACAGTAAAAATACGCTGTAGCATCTTAAATATTATGAGAAACACAGTGTCCCTTGAATTTCATATCAGCGCCTTACTAATAACACAACAGAACACACGGATGTGATTTGTCAGCGTCACGATGCAGCCACCGTTAGCTGGTCGACCACAGCGTCGCGTTTGTAATGTACAGTGCATCATTAAGAACGTGATATCGCGGACGCAGCCCCCATCTGTAAATGTCAAATTGCTTTCTTACAAATATTTAAAATGCCCACTCTAATATATACTGTGGATGCCTGCGCATCTTATTACCATGTGCGCTATACATCGCAAAACACTGCATCCCATAAGAGAAAACAATACACCCACACATTATCTGAGTTCCAAAGCTCATTGATGTATATATTTGTTATTAAAAGGTTATGTATTCAATATATCACAATGTACAGTATATATATATATTAGTGATGAGTAGGTACGGTTCCTCGGAAACCGAACCCCCCCGAACTTCACCCATTTTACACGGGTCCGAGGCATACTCGGATTCTTCCGTACGGCTCGGTTAACCCGAGCGCGCCCGAACGTCATCATCCCATGGTAGGATTCTCGCGAGATTCGTATTCGATATAAGGAGCCGCGCGTTGCCGCCATTTTCACTCGTGCATTGGAAATGTTAGGGAGAGGACGTGGCTGTCGTCCTCTCTGTTTATTAATGTTGCTGCAAATATTTGTGCTTATTGCTTAATTGTGGGGACTGGGGAGCAGCTGTATTATATAGGAGGAGTACAGTGCAGAGTTTTGCTGATCAGTGACCACCAGTTTTATCCGTTCTCTGCCTGAAAAATGCTCCATATCTGTGCTCAGTGTGCTGCATATATCTGTGCTCACACTGCTTTATTTTGGGGACTGGGGACCACCAGTATTATATAGGAGGAGTACAGTGCAGAGTTTTGCTGACCAGTGACCACCAGTATACGCTGTCTGCCTGAAAAACGCTCCATATCTGTGCTCAGTGTGCTGCATATATCTGTGCTCACACTGCTTTATTGTGGGGACTGGGGACCAGCAGTATTATATAGGAGGAGTATAGTGCAGAGTTTTGCTGACCAGTGACCACCAGTATACGTTGTCTGTCTGAAAAACGCTCCATATCTGTGCTCAGTGTGCTGCATATATCTGTGCTCACACTGCTTTATTGTGGGGACTGGGGACCAGCAGTATTATATAGGAGGAGGACAGTGCAGAGTTTTGTTGACAGTGACCACCAGTATATATAGCAGTACGGTACGGAAGGCTACTGCTCTACCTACCTCTGTGTCGTCAAGTATACTATCCATCTAGATTCTATACCTGTGGTGCATTTTAGTTTTGCAGTTTGCTGACAGTGACCACCAGTATATATAGTAGTACAGTACGGAAGGCCACTGCTCTACCTACCTCTGTGTCGTCAAGTATACTATCCATCTAGATTCTATACCTGTGGTGCATTTTAGTTTTGCAGTTTGCTGACAGTGACCACCAGTATATATAGCAGTACGGTACGGAAGGCCACTGCTCTACCTACCTCTGTGTCGTCAAGTATACTATCCATCTAGATTCTATACCTCTGGTGCATTTTAGTTTTGCAGTTTGCCGACAGTGACCACCAGTATATATAGCAGTACGGTACGGAAGGCCACTGCTCTACCTACCTTTGTGTCGTCAAGTATACTATCCATTTAGATTCTATACCTGTGGTGCATTTTAGTTTTGCAGTTTACTGACAGTGACCACCAGTATATATAGCAGTACGGTATGGAAGGACACTGCTCTACCTACCTCTGTGTCGTCAAGTATACTATCCATCTAGATTCTATACCTGTGGTGCATTTTAGTTTTGCAGTTTACTGACAGTGACCACCAGTATATATAGCAGTACGGTACGGAAGGCCACTGCTCTACCTACCTCTGTGTCGTCAAGTATACTGTCCATCTAGATTCTATACCTGTGGTGCATTTTAGTTTTGCAGTTTGCTGACAGTGACCACCAGTATATATAGCAGTATGGTACGGAAGGCCACTGCTCTACCTACCTCTGTGTCGTCAAGTATACTATCCATCTAGATTCTATACCTGTGGTGCATTTTAGTTTTGCAGTTTGCTGACAGTGACCACCAGTATATATAGCAGTACGGTACGGAAGGCCACTGCTCTACCTACCTCTGTGTCGTCAAGTATACTATCCATCTAGATTCTATACCTGTGGTGCATTTTAGTTTTGCAGTTTGCTGACAGTGACCACCAGTATATATAGCAGTACGGTACGGAAGGCCACTGCTCTACCTACCTCTGTGTCGTCAAGTATACTATCCATCTAGATTCTATAACTGTGGTGCATTTTAGTTTTGCAGTTTGCTGACAGTGACCACCAGTATATATAGCAGTACGGTACGGAAGGCCACTGCTCTACCTACCTCTGTGTCATCAAGTATACTATCCATCTAGATTCTATACCTGTGGTGCATTTTAGTTTTGCAGTTTGCTGACAGTGACCACCAGTATATATAGCAGTACGGTACGGAAGGCCCCTGCTCTACCTACTTCTGTCGTCAAGTATACTATCCATCTAGATTCTATACCTGTCATGCATTTTAGTTTTGCAGTTTGCTGACAGTGACCACCAGTATATATAGCAGTACGGTACGGAAGGCCACTGCTCTACCTACCTCTGTGTCGTCAAGTATACTATCCATCTAGATTCTATACCTGTGGTGCATTTTAATTTTCCAGTTTGCTGACAGTGACCACCAGTGTATATATATAGCAGTACGGTACGGAAGGCCACTGCTCTACCTACCTCTGTGTCATCAAGTATACTATCCGTCTAGATTCTATGCCTGTGGTGCATTTTAGTTTTGCAGTTTCCTGACAGTGACCACCAGTATATATAGCAGTACGGTACGGAAGGCCACTGCTCTACCTACCTCTGTGTCATCAAGTATACTATCCATCTAGATTCTATACCTGTGGTGCATTTTAGTTTTGCAGTTTGCTGACAGTGACCACAAGTATATATAGCAGTACGGTACGGAAAGGCCACTGCTCTACCTACCTCTGTGTCGTCAAGTATACTATCCATCTAGATTCTATACCTGTGGTGCATTTTAGTTTTGCAGTTTGCTGACAGTGACCACCAGTATATATAGCAGTATGGTATGGAAGGCCACTGCTCTACCTACCTCTGTGTCATCAAGTATACTACCCATCTAGATTCTATACCTGTGGTGCATTTTAGTTTGGCAGTTTACTGACAGTGACCACCAGTATATATAGCAGTACGGTACGGAAGGCCACTGCTCTACCTACCTCTGTGTCGTCAAGTATACTATCCATCTAGATTCTATACCTGTGGTGCATTTTAGTTTTGCAGTTTGCTGACAGTGACCACCAGTATATATAGCAGTATGGTACGGAAGGCCACTGCTCTACCTACCTCTGTGTCGTCAAGTATACTATCCATCTAGATTCTATACCTGTGGTGCATTTTAGTTTTGCAGTTTGCTGACAGTGACCACCAGTATATATAGCAGTACGGTACAGAAGGCCACTGCTCTACCTACCTCTGTGTCGTCAAGTATACTATCCATCTAGATTCTATACCTGTGGTGCATTTTAGTTTTGCAGTTTGCTGACAGTGACCACCAGTATATATAGCAGTACGGTACGGAAGGCCACTGCTCTACCTACCTCTGTGTCATCAAGTATACTATCCATCTAGATTCTATACATGTGGTGCATTTTAGTTTTGCAGTTTGCTGACAGTGACCACCAGTATATATAGCAGTATGGTACGGAAGGCCACTGCTCTACCTACTTCTGTCGTCAAGTATACTATCCATCTAGATTCTATACCTGTGGTGCATTTTAGTTTTGCAGTTTGCTGACAGTGACCACCAGTATATATAGCAGTACGGTACGGAAGGCCACTGCTCTACCTACCTCTGTGTCATCAAGTATACTATCCATCTAGATTCTATACCTGTGGTGCATTTTAGTTTTGCAGTTTGCTGACAGTGACCACCAGTATATATATAGCAGTACGGTACGGAAGGCCACTGCTCTACCTACATCTGTGTCGTCAAGTATACTATCCATCTAGATTCTATACCTGTGGTGCATTTTAGTTTTGCAGTTTGCTGACAGTGACCACCAGTATATATAGCAGTACGGTATGGAAGGCCACTGCTCTACCTACCTCTGTGTCATCAAGTATACTACCCATCTAGATTCTATACCTGTGGTGCATTTTAGTTTGGCAGTTTACTGACAGTGACCACCAGTATATATAGCAGTACGGTACGGAAGGCCACTGCTCTAACTACCTCTGTGTCGTCAAGTATACTATCCATCTAGATTCTATACCTGTGGTGCATTTTAGTTTTGCAATTTGCCGACAGTGACCACCAGTATATATAGCAGTACGGTATGGAAGGCCACTGCTCTACCTACCTCTGTGTCATCAAGTATACTACCCATCTAGATTCTATACCTGTGGTGCATTTTAGTTTGGCAGTTTACTGACAGTGACCACCAGTATATATAGCATTACGGTACGGAAGGCCACTGCTCTACCTACCTCTGTGTCGTCAAGTATACTATCCATCTAGATTCTATACCTGTGGTGCATTTTAGTTTTGCAGTTTGCTGACAGTGACCACCAGTATATATAGCAGTATGGTACGGAAGGCCACTGCTCTACCTACCTCTGTGTCATCAAGTATACTATCCATCTAGATTCTATACCTGTGGTGCATTTTAGTTTTGCAGTTTGCTGACAGTGACCACCAGTATATATAGCAGTACGGTACGGAAGGCCACTGCTCTACCTACCTCTGTGTCATCAAGTATACTATCCATCTAGATTCTATACCTGTGGTGCATTTTAGTTTTGCAGTTTGCTGACAGTGACCACCAGTATATATATAGCAGTACGGTACGGAAGGCCACTGCTCTACCTACCTCTGTTTCGTCAAGTATACTATCCATCTAGATTCTATACCTGTGGTGGATTTTAGTTTTGCAGTTTGCTGACAGTGACCACCAGTATATATAGCAGTACGGTACAGAAGGCCACTGCTCTACCTACCTCTGTGTCGTCAAGTATACTATCCATCTAGATTCTATACCTGTGGTGCATTTTAGTTTTGCAGTTTGCTGACAGTGACCACCAGTATATATAGCAGTACGGTACAGAAGGCCACTGCTCTACCTACCTCTGTGTCGTCAAGTATACTATCCATCTAGATTCTATACCTGTGGTGCATTTTAGTTTTGCAGTTTGCTGACAGTGACCACCAGTATATATAGCAGTACGGTACGGAAGGCCACTGCTCTACCTACCTCTGTGTCATCAAGTATACTATCCATCTAGATTCTATACATGTGGTGCATTTTAGTTTTGCAGTTTGCTGACAGTGACCACCAGTATATATAGCAGTATGGTACGGAAGGCCACTGCTCTACCTACTTCTGTCGTCAAGTATACTATCCATCTAGATTCTATACCTGTGGTGCATTTTTGTTTTGCAGTTTGCTGACAGTGACCACCAGTATATATAGCAGTACGGTACGGAAGGCCACTGCTCTACCTACCTCTGTGTCATCAAGTATACTATCCATCTAGATTCTATACCTGTGGTGCATTTTAGTTTTGCAGTTTGCTGACAGTGACCACCAGTATATATATAGCAGTACGGTACGGAAGGCCACTGCTCTACCTACATCTGTGTCGTCAAGTATACTATCCATCTAGATTCTATACCTGTGGTGCATTTTAGTTTTGCAGTTTGCTGACAGTGACCACCAGTATATATAGCAGTACGGTATGGAAGGCCACTGCTCTACCTACCTCTGTGTCATCAAGTATACTACCCATCTAGATTCTATACCTGTGGTGCATTTTAGTTTGGCAGTTTACTGACAGTGACCACCAGTATATATAGCAGTACGGTACGGAAGGCCACTGCTCTAACTACCTCTGTGTCGTCATGTATACTATCCATCTAGATTCTATACCTGTGGTGCATTTTAGTTTTGCAGTTTGCCGACAGTGACCACCAGTATATATAGCAGTACGGTATGGAAGGCCACTGCTCTACCTACCTCTGTGTCATCAAGTATACTACCCATCTAGATTCTATACCTGTGGTGCATTTTAGTTTGGCAGTTTACTGACAGTGACCACCAGTATATATAGCATTACGGTACGGAAGGCCACTGCTCTACCTACCTCTGTGTCGTCAAGTATACTATCCATCTAGATTCTATACCTGTGGTGCATTTTAGTTTTGCAGTTTGCTGACAGTGACCACCAGTATATATAGCAGTATGGTACGGAAGGCCACTGCTCTACCTACCTCTGTGTCATCAAGTATACTATCCATCTAGATTCTATACCTGTGGTGCATTTTAGTTTTGCAGTTTGCTGACAGTGACCACCAGTATATATAGCAGTACGGTACGGAAGGCCACTGCTCTACCTACCTCTGTGTCATCAAGTATACTATCCATCTAGATTCTATACCTGTGGTGCATTTTAGTTTTGCAGTTTGCTGACAGTGACCACCAGTATATATATAGCAGTACGGTACGGAAGGCCACTGCTCTACCTACCTCTGTTTCGTCAAGTATACTATCCATCTAGATTCTATACCTGTGGTGGACTTTAGTTTTGCAGTTTGCTGACAGTGACCACCAGTATATATAGCAGTACGGTACAGAAGGCCACTGCTCTACCTACCTCTGTGTCGTCAAGTATACTATCCATCCATACCTGTGGTGCATTTCATTTGTCCGCAGTATATATAGTAGTAGGCTATTGCTATTGATACTGGCATATTATTCCACACATTAAAAAATGGAGAACAAAAATGTGGAGGTTAAAATAGGGAAAGATCAAGATCCACTTCCACCTCGTGCTGAAGCTGCTACCACTAGTCATGGCCGAGACGATGAAATGCCATCAACGTCGTCTGCCAAGGCCGATGCCAAATGTCATAGTAGAGAGCATGTAAAATCCAAAAAACAAAAGTTCAGTAAAATGACCCAAAAATCAAAATTGAAAGCGTCTGATGAGAAGCGTAAACTTGCCAATATGCCATTTACGACACGGAGTGGCAAGGAACGGCTGAGGCCCTGGCCTATGTTCATGGCTAGTGATTCAGATTCACATGAGGATGGAAGCACTCGCAGTCCAGTTCCTGATAGTCAAATTGAAGATGTCACTGTTGAAGTACACCAGGATGAGGATATGGGTGTTGCTGGCGCTGGGGAGGAAATTGACAAGGAGAATTCTGATGGTGAGGTGGTTTGTTTAAGTCAGGCACCCGGGGAGACACCTGTTGTCCGTGGGACGAATATGGCCATTGACATGCCTGGTCAAAACACAAAAAAATCACCTCTTCGGTGTGGAATTATTTAAACACAAATGCGGACAACAGGTGTCAAGCTGTGTGTTGCCTTTGTCAAGCTGTAATAAGTAGGGGTAAGGACGTTAACCACCTAGGAACATCCTCCCTCATACGTCACCTGGACCGCATTCATCAGAAGTCAGTGACAAGTTCAAAAACTTTAGATGACAGCGGAAGCAGTCCACTGACCACTAAATCCCTTCCTCTTGTAACCAAACTCCTGCAAACCACACCACCAACTCCCTCAGTGTCAATTTCCACCTTACACAGGAGGCCATGTCACTGGCAAGTCTGACGAGTCCTCTCCTGCCTGGGATTCCTCCGATGCATCCTTGAGTGTAACGCCTACTGCTGCTGGCGCTGCTGCTGTTGTTGCTGCTGGGAGTCGTACCCAATGTCCACTTAACCACGGACATGTGGACAAGTGGAGCAGGGCAGACTCAGGACTATATGACTGTGACAGCCCACTGGGTAGATGTATTGGCTCCCGCAGCAAAACCAGCAGCGGCGGCACCAGTAGCAGCATCTCGCAAACGCCAACTCGTTCCTAGGCAGGCTACGCTTTGTATCACCGCTTTCCATAAGAGGCACACAGCTGACAACCTCTTACGGAAACTGAGAAACATCATCGCAGAATGGCTTACCCCAATTGGACAAATTCCAGCACGTCCCATGTTTTGCACATACATTGAATTTGGTGGTGCAGAATTATTTAAAAAACGACAGGGATGTGCAAGAGATGCTGTCGGTGGCCCGAAGAATTGCGGGCCACTTTTAGCATTCAGCCACCGCGTGCCGAAGACTGGAGCACCAGCAAACAGTCCTGAACCTGCCCTGCCATCATCTGAAGCAAGAGGTGGTAACGAGGTGGAATTCAACCCTCTATATGCTTCAGAGGATGGAGGAGCAGCAAAAGGCCATTCAAGCCTATACATCTGCCCACGATATAGGCAAAGGAGGGGGAATGCACCTGACTCAAGCGCAGTGGAGAATGATTTCAACGTTGTGCAAGGTTCTACAACCCTTTGAACTTGCCACACGTGAAGTCAGTTCAGACACTGCCAGCCTGAGTCAGGTCATTCCCCTCATCAGGCTTTTGCAGAAGAAGCTAGAGACATTGAAGGAGGAGCTAAAACAGAGCGATTCCGCTAGGCATGTGGGACTTGTGGATGGAGCCCTTAATTCGCTTAACCAGGATTCACGGGTGGTCAATCTGTTGAAATCAGAGCACTACATTTTGGCCACCGTGCTCGATCCTAGATTTAAAACCTATGTTGTATCCCTCTTTCCAGCAGACACAAGTCTGCAAAGGTTCAAAGACCTGCTGGTGAGAAAATTGTCAAGTCAAGCGGAACGTGACCTGTCAACAGCTCCTCCTTCACATTCTCCCGCAACTGGGGGTGCGAGGAAAAGGCTAAGAATTCCGAGCCCACCCGCTGGCGGTGATGCAGAGCAGTCTGGAGCGAGTGCTGACATCTGGTCCGGACTGAAGGACCTGCCAACGATTACTGACATGTCGTCTACTGTCACTGCATATGATTCTGTCACCATTGAAAGAATGGTGGAGGATTATATGAGTGACCGCATCCAAGTAGGCACGTCAGACAGTCCGTACGTATACTGGCAGGAAAAAGAGGCAATTTGGAGGCCCTTGCACAAACTGGCTTTATTCTACCTAAGTTGCCCTCCCTCCAGTGTGTACTCTGAAAGAGTGTTTAGTGCAGCCGCTCACCTTGTCAGCAATCGGCGTACGAGGTTACTTCCAGAAAATGTGGAGAAGATGATGTTCATCAAAATGAATTATAATCAATTCCTCCATGGAGACATTCACCAGCAATTGCCTCCAGAAAGTACACAGGGATCTGAGATGGTGGATTCCAGTGGGGACGAATTAATAATCTGTGAGGAGGGGGATGTACACAGTGAAAGGGGTGAGGAATCGGAGGATGATGATAAGGTGGACATCTTGCCTCTGTAGAGCCAGTTTGTGCAAGGAGAGATTGATTGCTTCTTTTTTGGTGGGGGCCCAAACCAACCAGTCATTTCAGTCACAGTCGTGTGGCAGACCCTGTCACTGAAATGATGGGTTGGTTAAAGTGTGCATGTCCTGTTTATACAACATAAGGGTGGGTGGGAGGGCCCAAGGACAATTCCATCTTGCACCTATTTTTTCTTTCATTTTTCTTTGTATCATGTGCTGTTTGGGGAGTATTTTTTTAAGTGCCATCCTTTCTGACACTGCAGTGGCACTCCTAGATGGGCCAGATGTTTGTGTCGGCCACTTGTGTCGCTTAGCTTAGTCACACAGCGACCTTGGTGCGCCTCTTTTTTTCTTTGCATCATGTGCTGTTTGGGGACAATTTTTTTGAAGTGCCATCCTGTCTGACACTGCAGTGCCACTCCTAGATGGGCCAGGTGTTTGTGTCAGCCACTTGTGTCGCTTAGCTTAGTCACACAGCGACCTTGGTGCGCCTCTTTTTTTCTTTGCATCATGTGCTGTTTGGGGACTATTTTTTTGAAGTGCCATCCTGTCTGACACTGCCGTGCCACTCCTAGAAGGGCCAGGTGTTTGTGTCGGCCACTTGTGTCGCTTAGCTTAGTCACACAGCGACCTTGGTGCGCCTCTTTTTTTCTTTGCATCATGTGCTGTTTGGGGACTATTTTTTTGAAGGGCCATCCTGCCTGACACTGCAGTGCCACTCCTAGATGGGCCAGGTGTTTGTGTCGGCCACTTGGGTCATTTAGCTTAGCCATCCAGCGACCTCGGTGCAAATTTTAGGACTAAAAATAATATTGTGAGGTGTGAGGTGTTCAGAATAGTCTGAAAATGAGTGTAAATTATGGTTATTGAGGTTAATAATACTATGGGATCAAAATGACCCCCAAATTCTATGATTTAAGCTGTTTTTGAGGGTTTTTTGTAAAAAAAACCACCCGAATCCAAAACACACCCGAATCCGACAAAAAAATTTCAGGGAGGTTTTGGCAAAACGCGTCCGAATCCAAAACACGGCCGCGGAACCGAATCCAAAACCCGAAAAATTTCCGATGCGCATCTCTAATATATATATATATATATATATATATAGTTACAATTTACACAGTAAGCAGTTAATACAAACTAATTCAAATACATACATGGCCAGTAATACATCACCATCTCCCTCAATGCACTTTATAATCACTCCAGTTCCTCCATCTTTAGCTGTGTCTCAACTCCAGCTAACAGAAGCAAAATATTACCAACACTCCATCTCGCTCAGGACCCAGGGGAAAACAGAGACTTCTGTGTGTCTGTTCAGCAATACACTGAGAGTTGAAGGTGTGCACAGATCTCTTGTGTCTAGTCTAGGGGAGGGAACTTTCTCATTCATGATGAGTCATTGGTCAGTTCATATGCAAGCCTTAAAGACATCAAAAGAGCTGGCTTGAGTTTCCTGTCCATCACATGCTTGGAATGTCCATTGTTCTCATCAGAATTGTGGCTTTAGATTCCTACATTCAATCATATCTACTAATGGCAATGTGCTACAACTTAATAACAGGCATCAAATTGAAATACACATTAATCTGGTTGCTTTGATACCAAACACGATATGTCCATCTTGCTTCATTCCAATAATATACATACATGACGTTATATTCCATTATATAATTTAAAACATTATGATGTCAGTAGTGATGAGCGGGTTCGGTTCCTCGGAATCCGAACCCGCCCGAACTTCAGGGTTTTTTTACACGGGGCCGAGCGACTCGGATCTTCCCGCCTTGCTCGGTTAACCCGAGCGCGCCCGAACGTCATCATCCCGCTGTCGGATTCTCGCGAGGCTCGGATTCTATCGCGAGACTCGGATTCTATATAAGGAGCCGCGCGTCGCCGCCATTTTCACACGTGCATTGAGATTGATAGGGAGAGGACGTGGCTGGCGTCCTCTCCGTTTAGACTAGAGTACTAGAGAGAGACACTAATTTTGGGGAGCATATTATTAGGAGGAGTACTACTTCCTGCTGATAGTGTGACCAGTGACCACCACCAGTTTAATTAATCCGTTCTCTGCCTGAAAAAAAACGATACACAGTGTGACACAGTCACATACCATATCTGTGCTCAGCCCAGTGTGCTGCATCATATGTAATACTGTATATCATGATCTGACTGTGCTGAGTGCTCACTGCTCACACAGCTTAATTGTGGGGGAGACTGGGGAGCAGTTATAGCAGGAGTACATATTTTAAGTACAGTGCACACTTTTGCTGCCAGAGTGCCACTGCCAGTGTGACTGACCAGTGACCACTGACCACCAGTATTGTGATTGTCTGCTGACCACCAGTATATTGTGATTGTCTGCCTGAAAAAGTTAAACACTCGTCGTGTGGTGTTTTTATAAACGCATTCTGCAGACAGTGTCCAGCAGGTCCGTCATTACATAATATATACCTGTCCGGCTGCAGTACTAGTGTGATATATATATATTTTAATTTTATCTCATTATCATCCAGTCTATATTAGCAGCAGACACAGTACGGTAGTCCACGGCTGTAGCTACCTCTGTGTCAGCAGTCGCTCGTCCATCCATAATTGTATACCACCTACCCGTGGTTTTTTTTTTTTCTATCTTCTTGATACTAGTAGCTTACTTTAGGAGTCTGCAGTGCTGAGTCTGACAGACAGTGTCCAGCAGGTCCGTCATTACATAATATATACCTGTCCGGCTGCAGTACTAGTGTGATATATATATATATATATTTTAATTTTATCTCATTATCATCCAGTCTATATTAGCAGCAGACACAGTACGGAAGTCCACGGCTGTAGCTACCTCTGTGTCGGCAGTCGCTCGTCCATCCATAATTGTATACCACCTACCCGTGGTTTTTTTTTTTTCTATCTTCTTGATACTAGTAGCTTACTTTAGGAGTCTGCAGTGCTGAGTCTGACAGACAGTGTCCAGCAGGTCCGTCATTACATAATATATACCTGTCCGGCTGCAGTACTAGTGTGATATATATATATATTTTAATTTCATTTCAGTCACAGTCGTGTGGCAGACCCTGTCACTGAAATGATGGGTTGGTTAAAGTGTGCATGTCCTGTTTATACAACATAAGGGTGGGTGGGAGGGCCCAAGGACAATTCCATCTTGCACCTCTTTTTTCTTTCATTTTTCTTTGCGTCATGTGCTGTTTGGGGAGTGTTTTTGGAAGGGCCATCCTGCGTGACACTGCAGTGACACTCCTAAATGGGCCAGGTGTTTGTGTCGGCCACTAGGGTCACTTAGCTTACTCACACAGCTACCTCATTGCGCCTCTTTTTTTCTTTGCGTCATGTGCTGTTTGGGGAGTGTTTTTTGGAAGGGCCATCCTGCGTGACATTGCAGTGCCACTCCTAGATGGGCCAGGTGTTTGTGTCGGCCACTAGGGTCGCTTAGCTTACTCACACAGCTACCTCATTGCGCCTCTTTTTTTCTTTGCGTCATGTGCTGTTTGGGGAGTGTTTTTTGGAAGGGCCATCCTGCGTGACACTGCAGTGACACTCCTAGATGGGCCAGGTGTTTGTGTCGGCCACTAGGGTCGCTTAGCTTACTCACACAGCTACCTCATTGCGCCTCTTTTTTTCTTTGCGTCATGTGCTGTTTGGGGAGTGTTTTTTGGAAGGGCCATCCTGTGTGACACTGCAGTGCCACTCCTAGATGGGCCAGGTGTTTGTGTCGGTCACTAGGGTCACTTAGCTTAGTCATCCAGCGACCTCGGTGCAAATTTTAGGACTAAAAATAATATTGTGAGGTGTGAGGTGTTCAGAATAGACTGAAAATGAGTGGAAATTATGGTTTTTGAGGTTAATAATACTTTGGGATCAAAATGACCCCCAAATTCTATGATTTAAGCTGTTTTTTAGGGTTTTTTGAAAAAAACACCCGAATCCAAAACACACCCAAATCCGACAAAAAAAATTCGGTGAGGTTTTGCCAAAACGCGGTCGAACCCAAAACACGGCCGCGGAACCGAACCCAAAACCAAAACACAAAACCCGAAAAATTTCAAGTGCACATCTCTAGATGTCAGGAGCTTGAGGCTGAGGATCTTCTATTAGCAACTCCTGAAGATCTGGAAACCAAGCCCTCCTTGGCCAGTCTGGAACAGTGAGGATCGCTCGAACCCTTGTTCTTCTGATGATCTTGAGAACTTTTGGTATTAGTGGAAGTGGAGGGAAGACATACACTGACTGAAACGCCCACTGGGTGACTAGAGCATCCACTGCTATTGTTTGTGGGTCTCTCGACCTGGAACAATATCTCTGAAGCTTCCTGTTGAGACGAGATGCCATCATGTCTACATGAGGAACTCCCCAAAGACTTGTCACCTCTGCAAAGACTTCTTGGTGGAGGCCCCACTCTCCTGCATGGAGATCGTGTCTGCTGAGGAAGTCTGCTTCCCAGTTGTCCACTCCCGGAATGAAAATTGCTGACAGAGCTCTTGCATGTCTTTCTGCCCAGAGGAGGATCTTTGTCACCTCTGCCATTGCCGCTCTGCTTTTCGTTCCGCCCTGACGGTTTATGTACACGACTGCTGTTACATTGTCCGACTGGATCTGTACGGGTTGATCTTGAAGAAGATGTCCCACTTGTAGAAGGCCGTTGTGAATGGCTTTCAATTCCAGAACATTTATGTGAAGACAGGTTTCCTGACTTGATCCATTTTCCTTGGAAGCTTTTCCCCTGCGTGACTGCTCCCCATCCTCGGAGACTTGCATCCGTGGTTACTAGGACCCAGTCCTGAATCCCGAACCTGCGTCCCTCTAGGAGGTGAGAACTGTGTAGCCACCACAGGAGCAAAATTCTGGCTTTGGAGGACAGGATTATCGTCTAGTGCATGTGTAGGTGGGATCCGGACCATTTGTACAACAGGTCCCACTGGAATACTCTGGCATGGAATCGGCCAAACTGTATGGCCTCATAGGCCGCTACCATCTTTCCCAACAACCGAATGCATTGATGTATCGACACTCTTGTTGATTTCGACATTTGTTTGACCATTCTCTGGATTTCCAGAGCCTTTTCCACTGGAAGAAATACCCTCTGTACTTCTGTATCCAGTATCATCCCCAGAAAAGACAATCTTGTCGTCGGTTCTAACTGCGACATTGGAAAATTTACAATCCAACCGTGTTTTTGGAGTACTGACAGGGAGAGTGCAATGTTCTGCACCAACTTTTCCCTGGATCTCGCTTTTATCAGGAGATCGTCCAGGTAAGGAATTATACTGACTCTTGCTGTCGAAGGAGGACCATCATTTCTGCCATCACCTTGGTGAATACCCTCGGTGCCGTGGAGAGTCCGAATAGCAACGTCTGGAACTGGTAATGGCAATCCTGTACTGCGAATCTCAGATAAGCTTGGTGAGGAGGATAAATGGGAACATGCAAGTAAGCATCTTTTATGTCTACCGACACCATGACGTCCCCTTCCTCCAGACTGGAAATCACTGCTCTCAGAGATTCCATCTTGAACTTGAACCTTTTCAGGTAGAGATTTAGATTCTTCAGGTTTAAAATTGGTCTGACCGAGCCGTCCGGCTTCGGAACTACGAAGAGGCTTGAATAAAACCCTTCTCCTTGCTGTGACAAGGGTATCAGGACGATGACTTGATCCTGACATAATTTTTGAATTGCAGCTGTTACTAGTTCTCTGTCTGGAAGAGAAGCTGGCAAGGGTGATTTGAAAAATCGGCATGGGGGAACATCTTGAAACTCCAGTTTGTATCCCAGAGACACTATTTGTAAGACCCATGGGTCCAGACCAGATTGAAGCCAGATCAGACTGAAAAGTTTCAGACGCGCTCCCACCCGAGGGGACTCTTGCGAGGGAGCCCCAGCGTCATGCTGCAGATTTGGCAGAAGCAGAGGTTGATTTCTGCTCCTGCGACCCTGGAGATGCTGCGGATTTCTTTCCTCTTCCCCTTCCTCTTCCTGCAAAGAAAGGAGAGCCTTTGGCCTTTTTGTATTTGTTGGGCCGAAAGGACTGCATCTGAGAGTGATGTGTCTTTTTCGCCGGTGCAGGAGCATAAGGCAAGAATGTCGACTTACCTGCGGTAGCCGCAGAGACCAATGCATCCAGCCCATCTCCAAACAAGGCCTCACCTTTGTACGGGAGAGCCTCCATATTTCTTTTGGAATCTGCGTCAGCATTCCACTGGCGAATCCACAACGCCCTCTGAGCCGATACTGCCATGGTAGCAGCTTTTGAACCCAAGATTCCAATATCTTTCATGGTTTCTAGAATGTATGTAGCAGCGTCTTTTATATGACCTAACGTTAGGAGTGTCACTTCTAGCAAGGTTTGAGGATCAGGCAGCTGAGACTCGCCCAAGGAGGGATTAGACTGGGGATGAACAAGACGAGGGGGTTGGATATAGTTCCTTCTCATGGAGCAAGGGGCAATGAGGGACGTAGGCGGGGCTCAAAGTCTGTGGGTTGGAGTTCTTGAGGACGGGGCTGAGGGTGAGAACTGAGGCCGGTGGATGATGACTTAGGGACGTGGTTTGTAGACAAAGAACTGCGGGTTGTGGCTTGAAAGGCAAAGTTGTAACTAATGAACTGCGGAACTGTGAATGATGGTTTGTAGACGTGGCCGAAGACAAATAACCGTGGACTGAGATTGATAAGATGAGACTGTGGATAAGGAGCAGAGGACTGTGGACGATGATTCTAGGATGTGGCTGGAGACTGAGAACTGTAGGCTGTGGCTTGAAAGACGAGGCTGGGGACAACGAGCTGAGGACTGTAAACGGTGGTTCGAGGACTTGGCTGAAGACAAGGATCTGCGGACCGTGGCTCGAAGGACGAAGCAGGAGACCCGGGGTCGTCCGTGCCCAGAGGGTCTTACTAGACCGGGTTCTCCAGGAGCGTCTCCACAGGCAGCAGCAGGCTAGGGATGGCAGAACTGCAGCAGCAACTGAAAACTGGCTAAGCAGGGTTAGAAGTACCAGAATACAGCAGGAATCCTGGGAGCACAGGCTAAAGCACCTACAACAGGGTTGTAACTTGAAGCACTGGCATCCCTGTCCTAAACCAGCCCCCTTTTATAGGAAAAAGTCTCCCTGGATTGGCTGGAAGAACCAGGAACAAGAACTATGTCAGAAACTTGGTCTCCAACATGGCGGCGCCCAGTAATGCAGACCTATTCCATGACCATGCTGCTCACTGCCCTTGGTCTCCTAGGCAACGGTGTAGCGAGAGGGAGCCGCTGCAGCAGCGTCCCGCCACCACGAGCGGAACCCCACACCGCCATTACCGCTGCCTTCCCCCCGGACCCAGCGCTGCAGCCCACCTCCGCTGCTGCCCAGCCGCCCGTGAAGTCAGCCCCGCGGCCCTCAGCGTTCCGGTAAGACCCCGGACGCTGACAAGGAGTATCTCGTCTCTATCTAACGTGTCAATTTCAGTTGACAAGTTATCTGACCATTTTTCGATAGCACTACTCACCCACGCGCAAGCAATGGTGGGCCTGAGCAGCGTACCATTGGCCACATAAACAGATTTTAACGTAGTCTCCATCTTGTGGTCCGCCGGCTCTTTTAGTGAAGCCGTCCCAGGTGCAGGGAGAATCACCTTTTTAGTTAACCGTGACAGGGCACTGTCCAAAACGGGTAGTGACTCCCATCTTTTCCTGTCCTCTGCTGGGAAAGGATAAGCAACCTGAATCTTTTTGGAAATCTGAAATTTATTTTCAGGGTTTACCCAACCTCCCTCAAATATAGTATTTAGCTCATGAGAAGGGGGGGAAGTCACATTCATTTTCCTTATAAAAATAAGCCTTCTCCTGAGGTACAGGAGGGGCTTCCGTAACTTCCAAGACCTCCTTTATAGCAACAATCATGTATTGAATGCTTTTCGCCAATTTGGGATCTACTCCCCTATAATCACTATCGTCGACACAGGGACCTGAGTCCATGTCGGTATCAGTTTGTACAATTTGAGCAAAAGGTCTTTTGTGTGACCCAGAGGGGTCGCCCGTGGATGACAAGGCAGAACTATGAAAAATCACATCCTCTACTGATTTTCTCCAGCTTTCTGCATGAGACTCAGACTTATCTAATCTCTTGCTGATATGATTCACACTATCACGTAATTCTTTCACCCATTCAGGCTCGTGGTGTGCCGGCAGCGCCACCACATTACAACTCTGTGTCCCTAAAATGTCTCCCTCAGGGAAAGAGCTCCCTGCCTCAGACATGTCACACACGTGCACAAACACACCACAGACACTCCGGGGCTTATAGGGGACAGACCCACAGTAAAATCTGTCAGAAGGACACAGAAATGTCTGTGAACACAAAATGCCCACAGACCTGCAGCGCTTTTATAATGATATTATCACACAATATATAGCACCAAAATTCACTGTGCCCCCCCCCCCCCCCCGTGTACTCAGCAGTGGAGGAGGACCAGCGTTGTCTCTGCAGCCTGAGGAGAGAGAAAATTGCGCTGAGTAGTGTGCTGGCTGACTGAGGAAGCCACACCCCCGTAGTAGCGCGTTTCTCCTCAGCTTCTTTGATACAGATATTTATACTGGCGGGGGTAGGACTGTGCCTCAGCAATTTATGCCCCTTATTCTAGCCAGTTTGGTAGGTTATATGCTGCCTTTGTCCCACCAGTGTCTGGTCTCCAAAATACATGCGTTCTCTAATTTATTTAACAATTGCTGCTTATTTGGTTGATCATCTCTATTCAGACCCTGATCTCCTGATGTTTTACCTCTCAAGTAAACCATTCCTTCTATCCAATCTTTCTGTTACACATTGTAATGTTGACATTGTGAATAATAGGTCTGCAGCCCAGATGACAGTGATCGAAAATTACACAATAAAAGAAACAAGTATAACTAGGCGCTGACTTTTCAGGGGACCCTTTATATATAATCGTATTCTTGGTATGCTGTGGCTTCATATATGGAGATCACCGACTCTCCAACCAATCAAGCAGACAAAAACACAAACTAATGAGGCGCTGTCATACCAGAATCATTTTATATAAATGTTTTAATCCCACACAATCACATAACTAAACAGATATAAAAGAACAGACATACACACGGTTGGTGTGAATTTAAAAAACAATGGAATACTTTAAAATACCTATATAAGCAATTGGTCAGTATACAGCTGTTACACAAGGCATCCAAAAAGACCCTTTGGTCATATTCAATAATGGAGCGAATATTTAATGTGTAGCTGATGCAGGTGACCATTTATAAAATACTTAACAGTTTCTAAATCATCAATTAATCACTTCTCCCAAAGACACAGTTTCTTATCAAGCAGTTCAGCCAAGATTAGTAATTTAGTAAATAATCATTATGTCCTTGTTTTAAGCTGAATCAATCAACTGTTGTTATAGCACAGTCACATATATCAAGCTGGGACTAGTAGTTTTAATAAGCAGTCCTTGCAATCACCATTTATCTTTGCTTAAAGTTATGCACTCCAGTTGGTTAGTATAAACACAGTCTCATATGTCAAGCAGAGATTAGTAGTTTAATGAGCTGTTATTGCAGTATCCATATCTCCTTGCTTACTGCTATATATTCAGGCTTTTTCACATGGGCATGGTCACAAACTGTATGTTCCAAAAATAGGCATAAATCACAGACAACCCCTCTGATACAGGGCACATATATTTTAGTGTCCACAAAACCTTCAGCAAATTAGGTGTTTCATAACTGCACCTGTCAACTATAACTGCACCTGTCAACTATAACTGCACCTGTTAACCGACACCCAGGGTGGGATGTAATGACGTCCGAGATCGCCAGAGGAGTAATCACTTACAAGACATTTTAATTAACTGCTCTGTCATCTCTTACAATCTATTCATCAGCCATACCGTTAACGGGATTAGTATGATATCCCGGCTGTCGGGGGATCAATGGCGAACGCAACCTGTCCCCTCTAGGGCTTACTGCGTTCGCTATGCTTAGGGCCCGCTAGCAACCTTCAGTCGCCACAGAGTTATAGTCCTGATCGGGTAGTGGCGTGGACCACTGCCCAAGTGGGAATTCCAGCGTCGGTATCCTGACAGCCGTGATCCCCACTGATGGTAAATTGACTGCCTCCCCCGTTTAACCAATCAATAACTGTAAATTGATACATCTATGCAAATGACATTCTGGAGTCCGAACCCCCCCAAACTTCAGCCTTTTTACACGGGTCCGAGCCGTGCTCGGATTCTCCCGTGTGGCTCGGGTAAACCGAGCACGCCCGAACGTCATCATCCCGCTGTCGGATTCTCGCGAGATTCGGATTCTATATAAGCAGCCGCGCGTCGCCGCCATTTTCACACGTGCATTGAGATTGATAGGGAGAGGACGTGGCTGGCGTCCTCTCTGTTATAGTCATAATAGAAAAGACTAAGAGTGACATTGTTATAATTGTGGGGAGGATTGGGGACGGGGAGCAGCTGTTAGGAGTACAGTGCAGGGTTTTGCTGATAGTAGTGAGTGTGACCACCAGTTTAATCCGTTCTCTGCCTGAAAAAAACGCTCCAGTGTGAGCAGTGCACTCAGCACAGATATATCATGCAGCACACTGAGCACAGATATGGCTCAGTGTGCTGCATGATATATCTGTGCTGAGTGCACTGCTCACACTGCCTAATTGTGGGGACTGGGGAGCAGTTATAGCAGGAGTACAGTGCACAGTTTTGCTGACAGTGACCACCAGTCCAGTATACGTTTGTCTGCCTGAAAAACACTCCTGTGGTTGCTTTTTTTCTTTATACTAGTAGTTTAGCAGTCTGCTGACAGTGTCCACCAGGTCCATTTATTATACAGTATATTATATATATAGCAGTACGGTAGGCCACGGCTGTACCTACCTCTGTGTCGTCACTCGTCGTCCATAAGTAATAATAGTATACTATCCATCCATCTACATTGTATACCTGTGGTGGCTTTTTTTTCTTCATACTAGTTTAGCAGTCTGCTGACAGTGTCCACCAGGTCCGTTATTATTATTCTGTATATATTATATATATAGCAGTACGGTAGGCCACGGCTGTACCTACCTCTGTGTCGTCATTCGTCGTCCATAAGTAATAATAGTATACTATCCATCCATCTACATTGTATACCTGTGGTGGCTTTTTTTTCTTCATACTAGTTTAGCAGTCTGCTGACAGTGTCCACCAGGTCCGTTATTATTATTCTGTATATATTATATATATAGCAGTACGGTAGGCCACGGCTGTACCTACCTCTGTGTCGTCACTCGTCGTCCATAAGTAATAATAGTATACTATCCATCCATCTACATTGTATACCTGTGGTGGCTTTTTTTTCTTCATACTAGTTTAGCAGTCTGCTGACAGTGTCCACCAGGTCCGTTATTATTATTCTGTATATATTATATATATAGCAGTACGGTAGGCCACGGCTGTACCTACCTCTGTGTCGTCACTCGTCGTCCATAAGTAATATTAGTATACTATCCATCCATCTATATTGTATACCTGTGGTGGCTTTTTTTTCTTCATACTAGTTTAGCAGTCTGCTGACAGTGTCCACCAGGTCCGTTATTATTATTCTGTATATATTATATATATAGCAGTACGGTAGGCCACGGCTGTACCTACCTCTGTGTCGTCACTCGTCGTCCATAAGTAATAATAGTATACTATCCATCCATCTACATTGTATACCTGTGGTGGCTTTTTTTTCTTCATACTAGTTTAGCAGTCTGCTGACAGTGTCCACCAGGTCCGTTATTATTATTCTGTATATATTATATATATAGCAGTACGGTAGGCCACGGCTGTACCTACCTCTGTGTCGTCACTTGTCGTCCATAAGTAATAATAGTATACTATCCATCCATCTACATTGTATACCTGTGGTGGCTTTTAGTTGTGCGCAAAATATGGAGAACAAAAATATGGAGGTTAAAAAAATAGGGAAAGATCAAGATCCACTTCCACCTCGTGCTGAAGCTGCTGCCACTAGTCATGGCCGAGACGATGAAATGCCATCAACGTCGTCTGCCAAGGCCGATGCCCAATGTCATAGTACAGAGCATGTAAAATCCAAAACACAAAAGATCAGTAAAATGACCCAAAAATCAAAATTAAAAGCGTCTGAGGAGAAGCGTAAACTTGCCAATATGCCATTTACGACACGGAGTGGCAAGGAACGGCTGAGGCCCTGGCCTTTGTTCATGGCTAGTGGTTCAGCTTCACATGAGGATGGAAGCACTCAGCCTCTCGCTAGAAAAATGAAAAGACTTAAGCTGGCAAAAGCACAGCAAAGAACTGTGCGTTCTTCGAAATCACAAATCCCCAAGGAGAGTCCAATTGTGTCGGTTGCGATGCCTGACCTTCCCAACACTGGACGGGAAGAGCTTGCGCCTTCCACCATTTGCACGCCCCCTGCAAGTGCTGGAAGGAGCACCCGCAGTCCAGTTCCTGATAGTCAAATTGAAGATGTCAGTATTGAAGTACACCAGGATGAGGATATGGGTGTTGCTGGCGCTGGGGAGGAAATTGACAAGGAGGATTCTGATGGTGAGGTGGTTTGTTTAAGTCAGGCACCCGGGGAGACACCTGTTGTCCATGGGAGGAATATGGCCATTGACATGCCTGGTCAAAATACAAAAAAAATCAGCTCTTCGGTGTGGAATTATTTCAACAGAAATGCGGACAACAGGTGTCAAGCCGTGTGTTGCCTTTGTCAAGCAGTAATAAGTAGGGGTAAGGACGTTACCCACCTCGGAACATCCTCCCTTATACGTCACCTGCAGCGCATTCATCATAAGTCAGTGACAAGTTCAAAAACTTTGGGCGACAGCAGAAGCAGTCCACTGACCACTAAATCCCATCCTCTTGTAACCAAGCTCACGCAAACCACACCACCAACTCCCTCAGTGTCAATTTCCTCCTTACCCAGGAAAGCCAATAGTCCTGCAGGCCATGTCACTGGCAAGTCTGACGAGTACTCTCCTGCCTGGGATTCCTCCGATGCATCCTTGAGTGTAACGCCTACTGCTGCTGGCGCTGCTGTTGTTGCTGCTGGGAGTCGATGGTCATCCCAGAGGGGAAGTCGGAAGACCACTTGTACTACTTCCAGTAAGCAATTGACTGTCCAACAGTCCTTTGCGAGGAAGATTAAATATCACAGCAGTCATCCTGCTGCAAAGCGGATAACTGAGGCCTTGGCAGCCTGGGCGGTGAGAAACGTGGTTCCGGTATCCATTGTTACTTCAGAGCCAACTATAGACTTGATTGAGGTACTGTGTCCCCGGTACCAAATACCATCTAGGTTCCATTTCTCTAGGCAGGCGATACCGAGAATGTACACAGATGTCAGAAAAAGAGTCACCAGTGTCCTAAAAAATGCAGTTGTACCCAATGTCCACTTAACCACGGACATGTGGACAAGTGGAGCAGGGCAGACTCAGGACTACATGACTGTGACAGCCCACTGGGTAGATGTATTGCCTCCCGCTGCAAGAACAGCAGCGGCGGCACCAGTAGCAGCATCTCGCAAACGCCAACTCGTTCCTAGGCAGGCTACGCTTTGTATCACCGCTTTCCAGAATACGCACACAGCTGAAAACCTCTTACGGCAACTGAGGAAGATCATCGCAGAATGGCTTACCCCAATTGGACTCTCCTGGGGATTTGTGACATCGGACAACGCCAGCAATATTGTGCGTGCATTACATCTGGGCAAATTCCAGCACGTCCCATGTTTTGCACATACCTTGAATTTGGTGGTGCAGAATTATTTAAAAAACGACAGGGGCATGCAAGAGATGCTGTCGGTGGCCAGAAGAATTGCGGGCCACTTTCGGCGTACAGGCACCGCATACAGAAGACTGGAGCACCACCAAAAACACCTGAACCTGCCCTGCCATCATCTGAAGCAAGAGGTGGTAACGAGGTGGAATTCAACCCTCTATATGCTTCAGAGGATGGAGGAGCAGCAAAAGGCCATTCAAGCCTATACATCTGCCCACGATATAGGCAAAGGAGGTGGAATGCACCTGTCTCAAGCGCAGTGGAGAATGATTTCAACGTTGTGCAAGGTTCTGCAACCTTTTGAACTTGCCACACGTGAAGTCAGTTCAGACACTGCCAGCCTGAGTCAGGTCATTCCCCTCATCAGGCTTTTGCAGAAGAAGCTGGAGGCATTGAAGGAGGAGCTAAAACAGAGCGATTCCGCTAGGCATGTGGGACTTGTGGATGGAGCCCTTCATTCGCTTAACCAGGATTCACGGGTGGTCAATCTGTTGAAATCAGAGCACTACATTTTGGCCACCGTGCTCGATCCTAGATTTAAAACCTACGTTGTATCTCTCTTTCCGGCAGACACAAGTCTGCAGAGGTTCAAAGACCTGCTGGTGAGAAAATTGTCAAGTCAAGCGGAACGCGACCTGTCAACAGCTCCTCCTTCACATTCTCCTGCAACTGGGGGTGCGAGGAAAAGGCTAAGAATTCCGAGCCCACCCGCTGGCGGTGATGCAGGGCAGTCTGGAGCGAGTGCTGACATCTGGTCCGGACTGAAGGACCTGCCAACGATTACTGACATGTCGTCTACTGTCACTGCATATGATTCTGTCACCATTGAAAGAATGGTGGAGGATTATATGAGTGACCGCATCCAAGTAGGCACGTCAGACAGTCCGTACGTATACTGGCAGGAAAAAGAGGCAATTTGGAGGCCCTTGCAGAAACTGGCTTTATTCTACCTAAGTTGCCCTCCCTCCAGTGTGTACTCCGAAAGAGTGTTTAGTGCCGCCACTCACCTTGTCAGCAATCGGCATACGAGGTTACTTCCAGAAAATGTGGAGAAGATGATGTTCATTAAAATGAATTATAATCAATTCCTCCGTGGAGACATTCACCAGCAGCAATTGCCTCCAGAAAGTACACGGGGACCTGAGATGGTGGATTCCAGTGGGGACGAATTAATAATCTGTGAGGAGAGGGATGTACACAGTGAAAGGGGTGATGAATCGGACGATGATGATGAGGTGGACATCTTGCCTCCGTAGAGCCAGTTTGTGCAAGGAGAGATTGATTGCTTCTTTTTTGGTGGGGGCCCAAACCAACCAGTCATTTCAGTCACAGTCGTGTGGCAGACCCTGTCGCTGAAATGATGGGTTCGTTAAAGTGTGCATGTCCTGTTTATACAACATAAGGGTGGGTGGGAGGGCCCAAGGACAATTCCATCTTGCACCTCTTTTTTCTTTCATTTTTCTTTGCGTCATGTGCTGTTTGGGGAGTATTTTTTTTAAGAGCCATCCTGCGTGACACTGCAGTGACACTCCTAGATGGGCCAGGTGTTTGTGTCGGCCACTAGGGTCGCTTAGCTTAGTCACACAGCTACCTCATTGCGCCTCTTTTTTTCTTTGTGTCATGTGCTGTTTGGGGAGTATTTTTTTGAAGGGCCATCCTGCGTGACACTGCAGTGCCACTCCTAGATGGGCCAGGTGTTTGTGTTGGCCACTAGGGTCGCTTAGCTTAGTCACACAGCTACCTCATTGCGCCTCTTTTTTCTTTGCGTCATGTGCTGTTTGGGGAGTATTTTTTTGAAGGGCCATCCTGCGTGACACTGCAGTGCCACTCCTAGATGGGCCAGGTGTTTGTGTCGGCCACTTGGGTCGCTTATCTTAGTCACACAGCTACCTCATTGCGCCTCTTTTTTTCTTTGCGTCATGTGCTGTTTGGGGAGTATTTTTTTGAAGGGCCATCCTGCGTGACACTGCAGTGCCACTCCTAGATGGGCCAGGTGTTTGTGTCGGCCACTTGGGTCGCTTATCTTAGTCACACAGCTACCTCATTGCGCCTCTTTTTTTCTTTGCGTCATGTGCTGTTTGGGGAGTATTTTTTTGAAGGGCCATCCTGCGTGACACTGCAGTGCCACTCCTAGATGGGCCAGGTGTTTGTGTCGGCCACTTGGGTCGCTTAGCTTAGTCATCCAGCGACCTCGGTGCAAATTTTAGGACTAAAAATAATATTGTGAGGTGTGAGGTGTTCAGAATAGACTGAAAATGAGTGTAAATTATGGTTATTGAGGTTAATAATACTATGGGATCAAAATGACCCCAAATTCTATGATTTAAGCTGTTTTTTAGGGTTTTTTGAAAAAAACACCCGAATCCAAAACACACCCGAATCCGACAAAAAATTTTTGGTGAGGTTTTGCCAAAACGCGTTCGAATCCAAAACACGGCCGCGGAACCGAACCCAAAACCAAAACACAAAACCCGAAAAATTGCCGGTGCACATCACTAAATAGTAGTAGAAATAATTTCCCCCCCACGTGCTTTTGTTCAGGCCCAGGGATCTGAGGAACAGCATTCTGGTAAATAGTTATCCTCTATCCCTAACCCTTGTCCTAGTGCCTAACCCTAACAACGAAGAAGAAAATAGATTGTTATGGTCAAAAATGGCTATGTATATATTCCCATGTGTTCTAAACTATATGTATATAAAAAAATCTATTGAGAATGTGCACGTGGTCTCACATCGAGCCAGAAGTGTCACCCTGTAGCATCCTAGGGGATTTCTGCTGTACTTCATCAGCACTGTGGCCTGCTTACCGCATCCTAGACACTCATCTGTCACTGGGCCCCTTTTAAAATGCTTCACGGTTGCCTTCTCCCGCAATGGCCTAACTTTGGACCAGAGGCAGCGCGCTCAAATTTTCAGCCCACACGCTGCTCACCGCCTCCTGCACCAGCCGGGCTCCATCGGTAGTTTAGGAGTGGCCAGACCCTGGTCTCTGCCCAACACTATCTTAGAGCTTCTCCCTTTGGAGCACTGGAGTGCCGCTGGTAGTCATGGAAGTGGCGCGTCCTCCTAGCTGGCCATTTTATGTATTCTGGGGGCATTTACAGCTTGGACTTATTGTCTTGCCCCAGTGGAGCTGCTACCTGGGACTCCCTGCAGAGGTAACCAGCACTGATTTTCCTCTGCTGCAGCTTGTTGACCTTCTTAATTTGGCTGGCGCTGCTGCTACAGGAACTCCCTTGCTGCACTCCCTCTACACAGTACCACTTTACTGCATAGTGAATGTTACAGCCTGCATACTTCATTCTTTCTGGGACCTC
The DNA here is from genome assembly GCF_028390025.1 of Pseudophryne corroboree. Classification (NCBI taxonomy): domain Eukaryota; kingdom Metazoa; phylum Chordata; class Amphibia; order Anura; family Myobatrachidae; genus Pseudophryne; species Pseudophryne corroboree. The sequence continues at coordinate 572,858,206 of NC_086445.1, forward strand.
TAGTGCCTATTACATCTGGCGTGGGGGGCTTTTTGTCCTGCCTAATTTGTTGGGCCTGCTCTGGGGAACAGTTCTTCATTAAATATACATTATGGTAAGAACTTACCGTTGATAACGGTATTTCTCCTATGTCCACAGGTTTCCACAGGATAACAATGGGATATAATGGAGCGACAGCGGATTGGCACCAAACGATTACAAGCTTTCAGGCCTCCCAGGATGCAACGGGCTCGTCCATATATCCCGGCTCACTGGCTCAGGCAAATCAGTTGTATTCCAAAGCATTTAGGCAGGAGCAGTATGTAGAACCCTAGTCAGGCGAGAAAAACAAACATGCACACCCTTCCATGCAAGAGGGATGAGTTTAGTGAGTATAAAGATTATCAAATCAGGTGCGTCAGGGTGGGATCCCTGTGGACATAGGAGAAATACCGTTATCAACGGTATGTTCTTACCATAACGTATATTTCTCCGGCAGGGTTCACAGGTTATCCACAGGATAACAATGGGACTTCCCAAAGCAATTTTTAGTGGTGTGGACGCTCCTGATGGAACAGTAGAACCTTACGCCCAAACTCAGTGTCATGAGAGGCAAAAGTATCCAAGGCATAATGTCTAATGAATGTGTTAATGAAAGACCATGTTGCTGCCTTACATATCTGTTCTGCTGAAGCACCATGTTGTGCTGCCCATGAAGGACCTACCTTACGTGTAGAGTGAGCAGAGACATTAGCCGTAACAGGGAGATCATATCAATTTTGGGTCCATACTTCTTTCACTGCACCAATGAATGTAGGTTTGCCATATTCGGTGATAAATACGAGCTGAGGAGGGATTCCTTGCTCTGAGCATAGTTTGAATTACCTGTTGTGAAAAACCTCTTGACTTCACTATAGAGGTTTCAATAGCCACGCCGTCAAAGACAGCCGATCCAGATGCCTGTGATAACAAGGACCCTGCATCAGTAGATCTGGACGTTGAGAAAGCAGAATTGGAGCATCCATCGACATCCTCTGCAGATCTATGTACCAATGACTTCTGGGCCAAGCCGGAGCTATTGGAATCACGGCACCCTTTTCTTGCTTTATTTTTCTCACCACCGTGGGTAACAGGGAGATGAGAGGAAACAGATATGCCAGGTGAAAGTCCCATTTCACTGCGTCCACAAGGATCACTCCGGGATCCTTTGTTCTTGACCCGTATGCCAGTACTTTGTTGTTCAGACGTGATGCCATGAGATCTACCACTGGCAACTTCCACTTGTCTACCAGAGTCTGAAATACTTCTGGGTGTAGAGCCCATTCGCTTGCTTGAATGGTGTGTCGACTGAGAGGAAACAGATATGCCAGGTGAAAGTCCCATTTCACTGCGTCCACAAGGATCACTCCGGGATCCTTTTGTTACGTTCCTGATGCTCAGAACTAGAAAGATGTTGCGAAGTGAGTCCAGAGCACCAGGACGTGATGCTGAAATAGGGAGGGAACGGAAATAGCCCCTAGCACCCTACCTCCGTTGTTTTACCCGTGTGGTCAGTTCACGCCTGAGTGACTATGGTTTCTTGGGCCCACGGCAGCCGCGTTTGAAGGGCGGATTAGGTCTGCCCAACTACGATGCCCCCAGGTCTTAGCGTGAGACAAAGCGTGAACCAAGACAGGATAATAACAAGGGGACCTCTAACTAAAGCAAACAGAAGCTAGGGGCTACTAACTACCCTAAAACTAAATTTATGTGCGGCACGCCGCCAAAGGAAAAGAACAACAAAAGATATCACTGTCCACTCCCCCACACGGCACCGCCGAGTTCCGGGGAGGACAGTGAAAAGCGGAAACCTCCGCAAAAACCACCAATACAAAAAGTACCAACAGGACTAAGCGGCCTAGGCCGCAGCACGCGGCAGAAGCCGCTACTCACGAAACCGGGAGAGAACCCCAACAAACGAGAACCCCCAGATGACTGCAACAGGTTCACTTGAACAGGAAGGATTCCCAGGACCGGCTTCAGAACTCCAGGACTCAGGAGCACAGGGAGCAGGATCGACCATATACAGCTGACCAGGAACAGACATTACAAGGCAGGAACAGCATACATGAATCTATCAACGGCGTCTGTGCCAGGTAGTGAGGGAGAATATAACAGGGAGCCCTCCAATAGCTGCAGGGAAGCTTAATTAGTAATGTCGTGCAGCTGCCCTGCTGCACGACCAGAGCTAACAGGTGTATTGATTGATAGGAAGCAACGGGGAACGCGGTTCGTCTGTGGCGTCCCCGTTGCTAAGGGTCTGGCGGCTACGTGCGCACGGCGTCCCAGCGTTGCCAGGGACCCGGCGGCTCAGCGCGCATGGCGTCCTGGCGTTGCCAGGGACCCGGCGGCTCAGCGCGCACGGCGTCGTGGTGTTGCTAGGCGCCGGGCGGGCAGGAAGGGAGGTGCGGCGGCCGTGAGCGTCGCTCGGAAGCAGACCGAGCGGCTCCGCGGACCGCGGCACCTAGCAGTACCCCCCCTTGAGGAGGGATTAAAGAACCCCTAAAGCCGGGTTTCTGAGGAAATTCCTGAAAGAATAATCTCTTAAGTTTAGGGGCATGTAGACCCTTATCCAGGACCCAAGACCTTTCTTCCGGGCCATAGCCTCTCCAGTGAACCAAAAAATAAAGCCGACCCGAGAAACTTTGGAATCTAAAACCTTCTCCACCAAGAATTCTTGTTGCCCCTGAACATCCACCGGAGGTCTACCCTGGGAAGTCTTCCGAGGGAATCTCCTGGAAGAAAAATACTGCTTCAGAAGGGAACAGTGAAAAGTATTGCCAATTTTGAGTGATTTAGGCAAGCGTAGCCGAAAAGCAACTGGGTTGACCTTCTTAATGATAAGGAACGGTCCAATAAATTTGGGTCCCAATCTAGCCGAGGGTTGTCGGAGCTTGATGTTGCGGGTTGACAACCACACCTTATCTTCCACCTTAAAAGTGCATGGGCGTCGGAACCTATCAGAAATTTTTTTTCTCGGAAGGCAGCCATCTTAAGGGCAAGGTGCACCTTTTTCCAAATCATTCTGAGACAGGAAGTTAAGGTCAACGAGGAGACTGGAAAATGAGGGTAAAAAGAATTGGCTCTAGGATGAAAGCCCAAGACCGAAAAGAATGGGGACTCCTTGGTGGAAGACTGACAAGAGTTATTATAGGCAAACTCGGCCAAAGGAAGAAATTCAGACCAATCATTCTGAAGTTTGGCCGAATATAGCCGTAAATACTGTTTTAACGACTGATTAACACGTTCAGTTTGTCCGTTAGACTGTGGATGGTACCCAGATGTTAAAGAGAGTTTCATATTTAATGAGGCACAAAAACTTTTCCAGAAACGGGCGATGAATTGCGGTCCCCGATCAGAGACAATATCCCTGGGTAAACCATGGAGCCTGAACACATGGCGGAGAAATAAAACTGCCAACCCTTGAGCAGAGGGTAATCGGGGGAGAACAATGAAGTAAGCCATCTTACTAAAATGGTCTACTACCACCCAAATGACTCGAAATCCAGCTGAAAGAGGAAGGTCCACCACGAAATCCATGGATATATGTGACCATGGCCTGAGAGGAATGGCTAAAGGTATGAGTTGCCCGACCGCAACGATCGAGATACCTTGTACTGAGCACAAACCTGACAGGAACGGACAAATTCCCTTACATCTTTAGAAAGATTAGGCCACCACACTGAGCGAGAGATTAACTCCAAGGTCTTAGTGATACCCGGATGACCAGAAACCTTATTATCATGAAACTCAGCTAGAACAGTGCCTCTCAGAAATTCAGGGACGAAGAGACGATCTGCAGGAGTGCCTTTGGGAGCCTGCTACTGAAGCTGGACTAGCTGTGTAAATAAATCCTGTGTGAGGCCAGCCCGGATGACAGACGATGGGACTATGGGGGTAGTAGCCGAGTGGTTATTGTGAACCGGAAGAAAACAACGTGACAGGGCATCGGCTTTTGTATTCTTAGAACCGGGCCTGAAGGTGATAATAAACCTGAAACGAGTAAAAAACAGCGCCCAACGTGCCTGTCGAGCATTAAGCCGTTTAGCTGACTCAATATACTGCAGGTTCTTGTGGTCAGTAAACACTGTAATGGTATGCCTAGCTCCTTCCAGCCAATGCCTCCACTCCTCGAAAGCCCATTTAACTGCCAACAATTCTCGATTACCAACATCATAGTTGGATTCTGCGGAGGAGAATTTCCTGGACATGAAGGCACATGGATGTAATTCCTGAGACTCCGGGTCTTCCTGAGAAAGAATAGCCCCCACTCCAACCTCTGAGGCATCTACCTCGACAATAAAGGGGAGCTCCGGGTTAGGGTGTCTGATCACTGGAGCTGAGACAAAGGCCTGCTTTAAGACCAGAAAGGCAGACTTGGCTTCAGGCGACCAATTGGAAGGGTCCGCTCCTTTTTTAGTCAATGCTACTATAGGAGCAACCAAACCAGAGAAGGTATGAATAAAACGCCTATAGTAATTTGCAAACCCTAAAAAGCGCTGAATTGCTTTTAAGTTCGTGGGTTGTGCCCAATTTAGGATGGCCTGGAGTTTTTTTGGTTCCATGAAAAACCCCTTAGGAGAAATAATATACTCCAGGAAGGACACTTCTGTGATGTGGAAATCACATTTCTCCAGTTTGGCGTATAAATGATTTTGCCGTAACTTCTGAAGGATCAGTCGCACATGGGTAATATGTTGTTCTAAAGACTCGGAGTAAATCAAAATGTCGTCTAAATAAACGACCACGAACTTTCCTAGAAAGTCGCGAAGGACGACGTTAATGAGATCTTGAAATACAGCAGGAGCATTTGACAGCCCAAACGGCATCACCAGGTATTCATAATGTCCCGACTGTGTGCTGAAAGCCGTCTACCACTCATCCCCAGATTTAATTCGGATGAGATTGTAAGCCCCTCTAAGATCGATCTTGGAAAAGATAACGGCAGTCCGGAGCTGATCAAATAGTACTGAAATCAGTGGCAAGGGGTAGGTGTTTTTAACAGAGATTTTATTCAAAGCCCGAAAATCAATACATGGTCTGAGCGACCCATCTTTTTTCTCAACAAAAAAGAACCCTGCACTCAATGGAGATTTCGAGGGCCTAATGAAGCCTTTTTTTAGGCTCTCCTGTACATAATCATTCATTGCCATAGTTTCCGGCCCAGACATGGCATATAGTCTCCCCTTAGGTAAAGAGGCACCGGGAACTAAGTCAATAGCGCAGTCATAGGACCGATGAGGAGGCAGAATATCCGCATTACCCTTGGAGAAAACGTCGGCAAAGTCCTGATATTTCAAAGGAATAAGTTCTGGGGTGACTGCCGCAACCCGGACTGGACGGGAAATACGTTCCTTAACACAAAAGGGACCCCATCGGGAAATCTCCCCAGACTGCCAATCTATGGTGGGATTATGAAAGGCAAGCCAGGGGTGACCCAGAACTACGGGGACAGCCGGACAATGGGTAAGGTAAAATTCGATTTTCTCTGAATGTAGGGCCCCCACTGTCAGTTGTACTGGAGGTGTGCGGTGAGTGATTACCCCGTTAGAAAGCGGACCACCATCCAAGCCGTGCATGGTGATACGTTTATCCATAGGTATCTGTGGAATGCCCAAAGCCTGAGCCCAACCAAGATCCATGAAATTTCCTGCAGCTCCACTGTAAACGAAGGCCGACACCAACGAACTGAGGCTACCAAAGGAAATTTTTACAGGAACTAATAAGGAATCATTAGAGGAGATTAACTGCAGACCCAAGTGAACCCCCTCACTATTCACTTGGTCAGAGCGTTTCCCTGCTTATTCGGGCAATTACGTGCGATATGTCCCTTGCCACCACAATACAAGCAAAGACCAGAATTTAGCCTTCTGGTTCTTTCCTCTGGGGACAGCCGGGAGAGACCCATTTGCATGGGCTCCTCGACGTCCTCAGGGAAAGTATACACACATGGATTAGGCCTGAAACTAGCTCCTCTTTCAGCCCTCCGCTCCCGGAGACGACGATCAATTTTAATAGCAAGCTCCATGAGTTTGTCTAAAGTCTCTGGAGTGGGGTACTGAAGGAGACTGTCTTTAATAACTTCAGACAAACCGAGGCGAAACTGACTGCGCAGGGCCGGATCATTCCAGCCCCAGTCGTTCGACCAGCGGCGAAACTCGGTACAATACGCCTCTGCTGGATTTTTCCCTTGCTTAAGTGCACGCAGGTGGCTCTCAGCCAACGCTTCTCTATCAGGGTCATCATACAAAAGGCCTAAGGACTTAAAAAAGGCATCTACAGATAGCAAGGCAACATCATCGGCTTTTAGCCCAAAAGCCCAGGTTTGTGGATCGCCTTGTAGTAATGACATCACAATCCCGACCCGTTGAGACTCAGTACCAGAGGATCGGGGCCTTAAACGAAAATAAAGCTTACAAGCTTCCTTGAAATTAAAAAAATCCTTTTGGTTACCTGAAAAACGGTCAGGTAGATGCATCTTTGGTTCTGGAATCATACTCGGGGAGGCTCGCAAAAGATCTTCCTGCGATCTCACCCGAAGAGTAAGATCCTGAACCATCTGAGTTAGTTCCTGAATCTGGTTGGCCAAAAGCTGGCTGGGATTCGGTCCTAATACTGCCGGATTCATGAGGCCGAATTTCAAAGCCCACCAAATACAAATAACTTTTTTTTTTTTGTGTGTGTGTTTTTGGGCTGGTGATAATGTTACGTTCCTGATGCTCAGAACTAGAAAGATGTTGCGAAGTGAGTACAGAGCACCAGGACGTGACGCTGAAATAGGGAGGGAACGGAAATAGCCCCTAGCACCCTACCTCCGTTGTTTTACCCATGTGGTCAGTTCACGCCTGAGTGACTATGGTTTCTTGGGCCCACGGAAGCCGCGTTTGAAGGGCGGATTAGGTCTGCCCAACTCCGATGCCCCCAGGTCTTAGCGTGAGACAAAGCGTGAACCGAGATAGGATAATAACAAGGGGACCTCTAACTAAAGCAAACAGAAGCTAGGGGCTACTAACTACCCTAAAACTAAATTTATGTGCGGCACGCCGCCAAAGGAAAAGAACAACAAAAGATATCACTGTCCACTCCCCCACACGGCACCGCCGAGTTCCGGGGAGGACAGTGAAAAGCGGAAACCTCTGCAAAAACCACCAATACAAAAAGTACCAACAGGACTAAGCGGCCTAGGCCGCAACACGCGGCAGAAGCCGCTTCTCACGAAACCGGGAGAGAACCCCAACAAACGAGAACCCCCAGATGATTGCAACAGGTTCACTTGAACAGGAAGGATTCCCAGGACCGGCTTCAGAACTCCAGGACTCAGGAGCACAGGGAGCAGGATAGACCAAATACAGCTGACCAGGAACAGACGTTACAAGGCAGGAACAGCATACAGGAAGCTATCACCGTTGTCTGTGCCAGGTAGTGAGGGAGAATATAACAGGAAGCCCTCCAATAGCTGCAGCGAAGCTTAATTAGTAATGTCGTGCAGCTGCCCTGCTGCACGACCAGAGCTAACAGGTGTATTGATTGATAGGAAGCAACGGGGAACGCGGTTCGTCTGTGGCGTCCCCGTTGCTAAGGGTCCGGCGGCTACGCGCGCACGGCATCCCAGCGTTGCCAGGGACCCGGCGGCTCAGCGCGCACGGCGTCCTGGCGTTGCCAGGGACCCGGCGGCTCAGCGCGCATGGCGTCCTGGCGTTGCTAGGCGCCGGGCGGGCAGGAAGGGAGGTGCAGCGGCCGTGAGCGTCGCTCGGAAGCAGACCGAGCGGCGCCGCGGTCCGCGGCACCTAACACCTTTGTTCTTGACCCGTATGCCAGTACTTTGTTGTTCAGACGTGATGCCATGAGATCTACCACTGGCAACTTCCACTTGTCTACCAGAGTCTGAAATACTTCCGGGTGTAGAGCCCATTCGCTTGCTTGAATGGTGTGTCGACTGAGAAAGTCTGCTTCCCAGTTTAAGACTCCCGAAACGAACACTATGGACAATGCTGGGAGATGAAGTTCTGACCACTTTAGTATGTGGCTTACCTCCTTCATTGCTTTTTTGCTGCGAGTTCCTCCCTGATGGTTGAGGTACGCTACTGCCATTGCATTGTCTGAGCGTATCTGGACTGGTTTTCCTTGCAGAGTGTCCTTTGCCTGAATCAGTGCCATGTATATGGCCCGACGCTCCAACAGGTTTATTGGCAGGCAACTTTCTTCTGTGGTCCACTGTCCCTTGAACCATAATTTTCCGGACACTGCTCCCCAGCCCTGAAGACTGGTATCTGTTGTCAGAACCTCCCAATCTGATATCCAAAAGGATATCTCCCTGTCTAGATGGGATGTCTGCAGCCACCAGGCTAATGACCTTTTTACTTTTACTGGAAGTACCATCGTCTGTTTCTTTATTGTCTGATGTACTCCATTCCATCTGGCCACAATCAGACGCTGCAGAGGTCTTGAGTGGTATTGTGCATACTCCACCATGTCGAATGTTGACACCATCAAACCCATCACTCGCATTGCTGCGTGAATTGATACTGTTTCACTGTGTAATAATTGCTGAGTCATTATCTGCACCTTGGATATCTTGTTCCAAGGTAAAAATATTCTCTGCAGACTTGAATCCAATACAGCCCCCAAGTGAATCATCCGTTGTGACGGAATCAGCGATGACTTTGCCCAATTTATGAGCCATCCGTGGTTCTGCAGACAAATTATCATCTGTTGGAGATGGCTCAAGAGCAATTCCTGGGATTGTGCCAGGATTAAAAGATTGTCGAGGTATGGAAAAATTCTTATCCCCTGCTTGCGGAGATAAGCTGCCATAACCACCATAATCTTGGTAAATACTCTAGGGGCTGTGGCTATCCCAAAGGGTTAGGCCTGGAACTGAAAATGTTGCTGGAGGATGGCGAACCTGAGGTAACACTGATGAGACAGTACTATAGCAATTTTTAGTGGTGTGGACGCTCCTGATTGAACAGGAGAACCTTACGCCCAAATTCAGTGTCATGAGAGACAAAAGTATCCAAGGCATAATGTCTAATGAATGTGTTAATGAAAGACCGTGTTGCTGCCTTACATATCTGTTCTGCTGAAGCACCATGTTGTGCTGCCCATGAAGGACTTACCTTACGTGTAGAGTGAGCAGAGACATTAGCCGTAACAGGGATATCAGCTTGAGAATATGCTTCCGAAATCGTCATTCGAAGCCATCTTGCTAGCATCTGTTTAGTAGCAGGTCATCTTCTCTTGTGAAATCCGTAGAGAATGAAGAGAGAATCTGTCTTTCTGATGGCACTGGTACGATCCACGTAGATTCTTAATGCACGGACTACGTCCAGCGACGCTTCTCCCGCAGAAATTCCCGATACCTGAAAAGCCAGGACCATAATTTCGCCATTAAGGTGAAACTTAGATACCACCTTAGGAAGATAACCAGACCTAGTTCTGAGAACTGCTTTATCTGGATAAAAAAAATCAGAAAAGGAGATTTACATGACAGCGCTCCTAAATCTGATACTCTTCTAGCTGATGCTATAGTCAGTAGAAAGAGAACTTTAGCTGTTAACCATTTAAGATCCACTTTATTAAGTGGTTCAAACGGAGCAACTTGAAGAGCTTTGAGAACCAGACTTAAATCCCAAAGCACTGCAGGAGGAACAAAAGGTGGTTGAATGCACAGCACTCCCTGGAAAAAAAGTATGCACATCCTGTTAATTGGCAATTTTCTTTTGGAACCATACAGTCAATACTGATACTTGTACTCTCAAGGTAGCCACCTTCAAAACCTTATCCATTCCTGCTTGAAGGAAATCTAAGATTCTGGATACTCTGAATGATTTTTGTTACGTTCACTGTACTTGTTACTCCTGGAACTGGGCGGATGAGCCCCAAGTACAGGAACGTAATGCTGCAATAGATACGGATCTCGGCAGCACCCCCAAGGATCCCTAACTCCGTTGTCTCACCCTCGTTGTCAGCCTATGCCTGCTAGACTATGGTTTCTTGGGCCCATGGCAGCCACGTTTGAAAGGCGGATTATGTCTGCCCAACTCCGATGCCCCCCGGTCTTAGTTGGAGACAAGGCGTAGACTGAGATGGGGCGATGACATGGGGAACCTCTAACTAGAGAAAGAAGTACCCAGTTAGGGGTGCTACAGTACTAAAATAAAATATGTGCGGCACAGCCGCCAAGGCAAAAACTACAACAAAGGCAGTGCTGTCCACATGCCGACACAACACCGCTGTGTTCCGATGAGGACAGCACACGCAGAACCCTCTGCAGAAAATCCAAAGCAAAAGCAACATGTAGCTACAGCCTAGGCCGAGGGACGCGGCAAAGCCGCTACTCACGAAAATGGTACGAATACTGGCAAAAAGGACAGGAACCCCCAAAGTAGCTGACACAGGCTCTCAGGACCGGAGGACAGGCAGAATTCCAAACGACAGACTAGTGGACACCAAGAAGCAGGATACTGGATCAGACACAGGCAAAGCCACAGGACTCCTGGACAGGAATGCTTCAAGGCAGGATACTGGATCAGACACAGGCAAAGCCACAGGACTCCTGGACAGGAATGCTTCAAGGCAAAATACTGGATCAGACACAGGCAAAGCCACAGGACTCCTGGACAGGAATGCTTCAAGGCAGGATACTGGATCAGACACAGGCAAAGCCATAGGACTCCTGGACAGGAATGCTTCAAGGCAGGAGGCAGCTAGACAGAAGCTATCACCGGCATCTGTGTAATGCACTGAGACAGAATATAACAAGGATTTCTTCCAATCACAGCAGGGACCCTAATTAATTATGTCATGCAGCTGCCCTGCTGCACGACTCCAAACTGACAGGTGCAATTAACAGACAGGTGAGGCTAAACACATGGAAACAGGCTGCAATTACACAGACTCACCACCGGCGGGCCAACAAGAGTCTTTCTAAACCAGAGCAAAGGAAATCCTGGCCTGCAAGAGAACTATAACATAAAATACATAACCAAAATGCAAAACAGGAATGAGCCACTGCCGTGGCTCATAACAATTTTGGGTCCATACTTCTTTCACTGCACCAATGAATATAGGTTTGCCATATTCGGTGATAAATACGAGCTGAGGAGGGTTTCCTTGCTCTGAGCATAGTTTGAATTACCTGTTGTGAAAAACCTCTTGACTTCAGGATAGAGGTTTCAATAGCCACGCCGTCAAAGACAGCCGATCCAGATGCCTGTGATAACAAGGACCCTGCATCAGTAGATCTGGACGTTGAGAAAGCAGAATTGGAGCATCCATCGACATCCTCTGCAGATCTATGTACCAATGACTTCTGGGCCAAGCCGGAGCTATTGGAATCACGGCACCCTTTTCTTGCTTTATTTTTCTCACCACCGTGGGTAACAGGGAGATGAGAGGAAACAGATATGCCAGGTGAAAGTCCCATTTCACTGCGTCCACAAGGATCACTCCGGGATCCTTTGTTCTTGACCCGTATGCCAGTACTTTGTTGTTCAGACGTGATGCCATGAGATCTACCACTGGCAACTTCCACTTGTCTACCAGAGTCTGAAATACTTCTGGGTGTAGAGCCCATTCGCTTGCTTGAATGGTGTGTCGACTGAGAAAGTCTGCTTCCCAGTTTAAGACTCCCGGAACGAACACTATGGACAATGCTGGGAGAGGGAGTTCTGCCCACTTTAGTATGTGGCTTACCTCCTTCATTGCTTTTTTGCTGCGAGTTCCTCCCTGATGGTTGAGGTACGCTACTGCCATTGCATTATCTGAGCGTATCTGGACTGGTTTTCCTTGCAGAGTGTCCTTTGCCTGAATCAGTGCCATGTATATGGCCCGACGCTCCAACAGGTTTATTGGCAGGCAACTTTCTTCTGTGGTCCACTGTCCCTTGAACCATAATTTTCCGGACACTGCTCCCCAGCCCTGAAGACTGGCATCTGTTGTCAGAACCTCCCAATCTGATATCCAAAAGGATATCTCCCTGTCTAGATGGGATGTCTGCAGCCACCAGGCTAATGACCTTTTTACTTTTACTGGAAGTACCATCGTCTGTTTCTTTATTGTCTGATGTACTCCATTCCATCTGGCCACAATCAGACGCTGCAGAGGTCTTGAGTGGAATTGTGCATACTTCACCATGTCGAATGTTGACACCATCAAACCCATCACTCGCATTGCTGCGTGAATTGATACTGTTTCACTGTGTAATAATTGCTGAGTCATTATCTGCACCTTGGATATCTTGTTCCAAGGTAAAAATATTCTCTGCAGACTTGAATCCAATACAGCCCCCAAGTGAATCATCCGTTGTGACGGAATCAGCGATGACTTTGCCCAATTTATGAGCCATCCGTGGTTCTGCAGACAAGTTATCGTCTGTTGGAGATGGCTCAAGAGCAATTCCTGGGATTGTGCCAGGATTAAAAAATTGTCGAGGTATGGAAAAATTCTTATCCCCTGCTTGCGGAGATAAGCTGCCATAACCACCATAATCTTGGTAAATACTCTAGGGGCTGTGGCTAACCCAAAGGGAAAGGCCTGGAACTGAAAATGTTGCTGGAGGATGGCGAACCTGAGGTAACACTGATGAGACAGTGCTATAGGCACATGCAGGTAAGCATCTTGTATATCCAGAGATACCATGTAATACTCAGGTTCCATGGCCAAAACTATGGAGCGTAACGTCTCCATGTGGAACCGTGGTACCCAAATGTATTTGTTTAACATTTAGAGATTTAGAATTGGCCTGAATGACTCATTTGGCTTCTGAACCAAAAACAGGTTGGAGTAAAAACCCTGTCCCCGTTGTTCAGGGGGTACTGGAATAATTACTCCTGACTGAAGCAATTTCTGAACTGCTTCTTGTAGGGCTCTGGCCTTTGCCTTTATATGAGACGGACTGGTGCAGAAAAACCTTTGAGGAGGCTGGATATGGAGACATTGCCAGTATAAAAAACTCTTTAGCTCCGGCGCCATTGGGGGGAAGGAGTTACCTCAGAGCGGGACCAGCTGCATTTTGGCGCCTTCCTCTGCTTACTACAGCAGCAGGCACACACAGCTCTTCCTGACACTCAGAAAACACTTACAGGGTGTAGCAAAGGGGGAGAGACACAATCTGTGTCCTACACAGGACATAAATTATAAGTGTTTCATTGTGATATTATAAGCTGACAGCCTCACTGGGGCTGTGTAGCTGGGGTGTGTATCCATCTCACATACAGTAAGGGCAGGCTTGATAAGTATTACTGTCTGTGTGTATGTCATTGTGATTTACTGTGAACATGGGTAAACACAAACTATGCAGTGTATGCCACACCAGATTATTTCCTTTATCATCTGATTCTGTTTCATGTGAACAATGCAACCAATCTTCACAACTCAGTAAGGGGGCTGGGGGAGAGGGTCTAGAGCATTTCTGGCTAGGGGCCCTTAAGAATATGATATCTGATATGTCATCACAACTCACTGCTAATGTTCAGAAAACTCAGCTACTACAACAGGCTGTCGCAGACTTAGCTGCTAGGGCAGACGTTACACAGCCCCCCTCTCTAACTCAGGACCATAAAAGCGTGGTTTACCTGCTATACTCTCTGATTCAGATGAGGATATACAGGAGGATGGGGAGGATTGGATTCCATTAGTGGGGATTCCGCTTCTGCTCAGGGTATTGAACCCCCTCATACTGGCTATAAGGGACGTGTTAAAGCTCCCTCTAGAGGACGCTGCATCACAGCAGTCGTTTTTCTTTACATAAAACAAGCCTAATGTCACTTTTCATGATTCTGCAGAGTCAGATGACCTATTTAAGTTAGCCTGGAAAATCCAGACAAAAGAAGGCAATTTATGGTAAGAATTTACCTTTGTTAAATCTCTTTCTGCGAGATACACTGGATTTCACAGGGAATAACATCGGGGTGTAGAGTAGGATCTTGATCCGAGGCACCAACAGGCTAAACACTTTGACTGTTCCCAAGATGCATAGTGCCGCCTCCTCTATAATCCCGCCTCCGTGCACAGGAGCTCAGTTTTGTTAGCCAGTCCAATGCAGTAGCAGGTAGAAAAGAGATGACAACAGTTAGTAGCCACACAGAACCACATTTTCACGACAGGAGAAGGTACCAGCGGCTAATGCCATACAAACCCAAAGAAGCTAAGTGCGACAGGGTGAGCGCCCTGTGGAATCCAGTGTACCTCGCAGAAAGAGATTTAACAAAGGTAATCTCCTTTTCTGCAGTGGGGTACACTGTATTCCACAGGGAATAACATTGGGGATGTCCTAAAGCAGTTCCCCAAGGGAGGGGGACGCACTGTAGCGGGCACAAGAACCCGGTGTCCAAAGGAAGCATCCTGGGAGGCGGAAGTATCAAAGACATAGAACCTAATGAACGTGTTCACTGAGGACCACGTAGCCGCCTTGCACAATTGTTCAAGGGTCGCACCACGGTTGGCCGCCCAAGAAGGTCCAACAGACCGAGTAGAATGGGCTTTAATGGTATCAGGAGCTGGAAGGCCAGCCTGTACATAAGCATGTGCAGTCACCATTCTAATCCATCTGGCCAAGGTCTGCTTATTAGCAGACCAGCCACGTTTGTGAAAACCAAAAAGAACAAACAGAGAGTCAGATTTCCGAACAGACTCCGTTCTTTTCACATATATACGGAGAGCCCGTACCACATCCAAAAACTTCTCTTTGGATGACAAACATGGAGAGGTAAATGCCAGAACCACAATTTCTTGGTTAAGGTGGAAAGAAGACACCACCTTAGGCAGATAACCAGGGCGGGTCCTAAGAACTGCCCGGTCACGGTGAAAAATCAGATAAGGCAACTAAATCCAAAACTCATCTAGCAGAGGCAAGAGCCAGCAAAAACAAGACCTTAAGAGTAAGCCATTTAAGGTCCACCAACACTAGAGGTTCAAGAGGAGCCTCATGTAAGGCGTCCAGAACAACCAACAAATCTCCAGGACCCACAGAAGGAACGTAGGGAGGTTGAATTCGGAGAAAACCCTGAGTGAAGGCCAGACGCAAGCCTGAGTCCAGGCCCTGTTGCAGAAAAGCCAACAGATTGGCAGTACTGAATTTGAATACATCAACATTCTTAGCAGCACACCATGTGAAATAAGAATTCCAGACCCTATAATAAATCCGAGCCGAAGCCGGTTTACGGACTTTCAACACGGTTTGAATGACCGTCTCAGAAAAACCTTTGGCCCTTATGACGGAAGCTTCAAGAGCCACGCCGTCAAAGCCAGTCGGGACAAATCCTGGTAGACACAGGGGCCCTGAACAAGGAGGTCTGGGCGTTGTGTGTCATGCTTGGCTGGGTTTGAGGATTCCGGCAATTGAGATTTGCCCAAGGAAGTAATTGTCTGTGGATGAAGAAGACGAGGGGGCTGGATATAGTTCCTTCTCATGGGACACGAGACAAATGGAGAACGTAGGCAGGGCTAGAAGGCAGGCATTCGAAGCTGAACAGAATTAAAGACAAGGAACTGCGGGTTAGTAGGTGGTGGCTTGGAATGACGAGGCTGAACTGTGGACTTGTGAACTGTGGCTTGAGTGACGAGGCTGAAAGGCACAGACTTGTGAACTGTAGCTTGAGTGACGAGGCTGAAAGACACGGACTTGTGAACTGTGGCTTGAGAGACGAGGCTGAAAGGCATGGGGACCATCCGTGCCCAGAGGCCCTTACTGGGTCAGGGATTCCAGGGGCGCTTTCACAGGTGGCAGTAGGTTAGAAACGGCAGGGCTGCAGCAGCAACTAAATGATGGCAAAAAAGCCAGGGAGTAAGCAGGACACGGCAAGAATCCTGGGAGCACAGAGCTACAGCACCTACAACTGGGTTGTAACTTGAAATACTGACGCCCCTGTCATAAACCAGCCCCCTTTTATAAGGAGAGATCTCCCTGGATTGGCTGGATACACAGGAAGCCTGCACCATTGCCTTAGAATTGGTCGCCAACATGGCGGCTCCCTGTAATACAGACCTTTCTGCTGGCACCCATACACTCCCCTGTCCTTGGTCTCCCAGCAACCGCCCTGAGTGAGATCCGCTGCAGCGGCATCCCGCCGCCACGAACAGACCCCTCACCGCCGCCTACCCGCCGCAGCAGCCCTCCTCCGCCGCTGCCCACAAGCCGCACGCACACCAGAACCCGTGGCCCCGGCGTTCCGGTAAAACCCCGGACACTGACATTGTGGAAGTAGAAGAGGACGCTCTATCGAGAGACCCTGTAGGTCTGAGAACCAATGCCGCCTGGGCCACGCTGGAGCGAGCAGAAGTAGGATTCCTCCTTCTTGCTTGAACTTCCGTATTACCCTGGGCAGGAGTGACACCAGAAGGAACACGTACGGCAGCCGAAAGTTCCATGGAATTGCCAGTGCGTCCACACACGCTGCTTGAGGATCCTTTGTGCTTGCTCCGAATACCGGAACCTTGTGATTGTGTCGAGACGCCATCAGGTCTTCATCTGGAAGGCCCCACTTGTCCACTAGGAGTTGAAATACTTCTGGATGAAGGCTCCACTCTCCGGCGTGTACATCCTGACGACTGAGGAAGTCCGCTTCCCAGTTGAGGACTCCCGGAATGAACACTGCCGATATGGCTGGCCGATGGTGTTCTGCCCACTGAAGTATCCTTGACACTTCCCTCATTGCATTGCCATGCGGCTTAGAGTGCCACCTTGATGATTTATGTACGCCACCGTGGTGGTGTTGTCTGACTGTACTTGAACAGGCCTGTTCTGTATCCAAGGCAGGGCTAGTGTCAGTGCATTGAACACTGCCCGCAGTTCCAGAATGTTTTTCGGGAGGAGAGACTCCTCCGTGGTCCACCGACCCTGAAAAGACTGTTACTCCAATACCGTGCCCCAACCCCTCAGACTGGCATCAGTCGTCAGCAGGACCCAGTTGGGGATCAAGAAGGGACGGCCCCTGCTCAATCGCTGATCCTGGAGCCACTAGGACAGAGACAGGTGAAGCTCCGGAGTCAGGGAGATCATGTGAGTGGTGATCCGGTGGGGCAAGCCATCCCATTTGGAGAGAATCAACTTCTGGAGAGGGCGAGAGTGAAATTGAGTGTACTCTACCATGTCGAAAGCCGACACCATGAGGCCAAGTACTTGCATCGCCGAGTGTATCGACACACATGGGCGAGATAGGAAGTGTCTTATTTTGTCCTGAAGTTTCAGGACCTTGTCCAGAGACAAAAACAACCACTGTTTGTGTGTGTCCTACAAAGCTCCCAGGTGCAGCATGCTCTGAGCTGGGACCAGGGAGGATTTCTTCCAGTTGATGAGCCACCCGTGGGCTTGTAGGAATTGGACCATCAGTTCCAGAAGACAAAGGAGAACCTCTAGTGAGGTTGCCAGGATCAACAGATCGTCCAGATACGGTAGGATCCGGATGCCCTGACGGCGAAGAAGAGCCGTCATAACCGCCATGACCATGGTGAAAATTCGTGGAGCCGTGGTCAGACCAAAAGGTAAGGCCTGAAATTGGTAATGTAGGTTGCCAATAGCAAACTGCAGGTATTGCTGATGCGAAATGGCAATAGGGATATGTAGGTAAGCATCCTGTATGTCCAGGGATACCATATAGTCCATGAGCTCCTAGGCCAGAACAATAGAACAAAGAGTTTTCATACGAAACTTGGAAACCTTCACAAATTTGTTCAAAGACTTGAGGTTGCGAATGGGCCGGGAGGACCCATAAGGTTTCGGGACTAGAAACAGCGTGGAATAGTATCCCCTGCCCCTCTGAGCCAGAGGCACCAGCTCTATCACTCCTGTATCCAGGAGAGATTGCACCACCAGATGGAACGTCTTTGCTTTCACCTGATGAAAAGGGATGTTTGTCTCACAAAACCGAGGCGGGGGACGTTTCTTGAAAGAGATGGCGTAACCGTGACCACTTCCCTTACCCAGGCATCCAAACTGGTCTTTAACAACACCTGAGCAAACCGTAGAAGTCGGCCTCCTACCTTGGGATCCCCCAGGGGGAGGCTCGCCCCATCATGCGGCAGGTTTATCCATTTTGGAAGCAGGCTGATGGGCAGCCCAGGCACATTTTGGTTTGGGCTTGGTAGATTTGGAAGAGCGTGTCTTGTTTGGGTACGCCTGACCCTTTGCTTTACCTGGAGGCCGAAAGGAACGAAAGGAAGCCTTCGGAAGCAGAAGGAGTAGTACTAGGTAGACAAGCCGTCTTAGCTGACACTAAATCAGCAACAATCTTGTTAAGGTCTTCCCCAAAAAGTATGTTCCCCTTAAAGGGTATCACCTCCAAGGTCTTTTTAGGAGTCCAGGCCAACCGACCAGGACCGCAACCAGAGAATCATGTGAGCCAGAATGGACGTAGTAGACGCCTTGGCCGCCAGGACACCTGCATCAGAAGCCACCTCCTAAATGTAATGAGAGGCAGTAATGATATAGGAAAGACACTGTCTAGCATTATCAGAAAAATTAGAAGGTAGTTCCGCTTCAACTTCTTGAACCCAGACTTCAATAGCTTTCGCAGCCCAGGCAGCCGCTATAGTGGGTCTATGCACAGCCCCTGCAAAAGTGTAAATGAACTTCAAGCAACCCTCCACACGTTTATCTGTCGGTTCCTTCAGGGAGGTGACGGTAGTGACAGGTAGAGCCGAGGACACCACCAGGCATGCAACCTGCGAGTCCACCGGAGGTGGGGTTTCCCAATTCTTACTGATCTCTGCGGCGAGGGGATAACAAGCCAGCATCTTTTTAGACAGTGAAAATTTTTGTACCAGGAGATTCCCAGGATTCCTGACGTATGTTAACCAGGTAGTCAGATTGAGGAAGAAGCAATTTAGTCACCTTCTCACGTTTAAACTTATCTGGTTTCTTAGAGGTAGTAGGAGGCTCCTCATCATCCTCAATTTGAAGAATGAGCTTGATGGCCTCCAAGAGGTCAGGAACATCCACTTGTGTCAGAGTTTCCCCATCTGAAGTATCTGGATCAGTATCAGTGGGGTCAGTGTAAGCGCCATCTTCATCGGAAGCTGGGACATGTGTGGATTGTGAGGAGGTAATGGCCCGTTTAGAGAACCCCTTGGTCTTAGGCGGGCGAGTGTTAGCGTTTTGTTTAACCAGAAACTGGTTTAATTGCTGTAACTGAGAAGACAGAGTATCCGTCCATGGCGGATTAGCTGCAGGGACAATATGTGGCTGTAATGGCACAGGAGGTCACATAGGGGGAATAAGCCTAGTTACCAGTGTAGTCAGTAAAGTAGTAAAGGTAACCCACGGTGGGACTTGATCTGCCCCTGGTGCTGCAGACTGACCCTGGGGTGCAGAGACCCCTGTACCTGAATCCTCTGCTACTATATTTTCCTCATGACCCTCAATGGCGTCAGCACTGCCTGGTACAGGATCAGCCCCGGAGTCCTCACCCTGTGTAGCAGACATTACTTGTAAGCATACCCTTAGGGTGGCCAAAAGTACAAAATAAGCAGACAGAATACCTGGCAAAAAAAACAACCCTTACAGTGTTGCTGCAAGCAGAACACAAAAAAGGGGATTTAAGAGGTATACAGTGACTGTAACTTTCACAGAGAAAATACCAAACGAGTATATCCTGTAAAACACTATATCTATAGGACCCTGACGCACGTAGCCCCCCTCAAGGTATAGAATATAGGGATAGCAAAACCTGTGGGATACACGGAATAGAAATCCCACGGCAGCTACTGGCACACACAATCAGTCACATGTACAATGCAGTAATTATTACAAACAACAATAAAACTGCACTGGACTAGCAATACTAAGTAATACTACAAAATAATGCTAAATAACAATATAGATATAACAATGCACAGTGAAACTGGATGTATATCACAGGGTACCTGTACTAAATAACCCTGAATGTATGCACTCTTTCTTAACTAATGCTGTCTAAAGACATGTAGAATATTTAAATGACCTGTAAATGCACAGCACTGGATGCAGGCGGCTTTACAGAGGAGACAGAGCCGAGCAGTCCCAGGATCAGCGCAGCATATGAGAAATGGCGACCAAACACTGACAGGGAGTGAGGGAGAGAGAGAGAAGCAGCTCCAGGGCGGGAACATTTGCAGTAAATGGTGCCTGGGGCTGGGGGAGGGGCTACAGGTCAAAGCCTTATCCCCTTGCTGGACTTCACCATCGGGTACTGCGGGCCTTGTTAAAATGGATTTTTAGCAAAATCCGACCTGTGCCCTTGCCCTGGTGGTCTAGTGGGGTCCCTGTATGGCCACAGTGTCCATGCCAGTGCGCGCAGTCCATCTCCTAAAGACCGCGCCGGATCGCAATTTCAGCGGGTCCCTTGGTGCGGCCACGCGATCCTGGAGAGCAGTGGTGAGTGTGTGTGCCCTGATGGAGACCGGAGCCCTCCGCTGTAAGTACCTGGCAACCAGGGCGCGGGAGTATACAGCGCCGCTGGGGGAGGTGATGGAGCTGCAGCATGAGATGTCAGAGTGACATCTAGTATTCAATATCTATGCTGTAGCCCTTGAAGTCTTCTATTTTTCAATGTAAAAGCTCTTTTCAGGGCTGCTGGAGCAGCCCTCCCTGTTAGTGACCTGCTTGCAGGCACCAACTTACAAACTGAGCTCCTGTGCGCGGAGGCGGGGTTATAGAGGACGCGCGCTATGCATCTTGGGAACAGTCAAAGTTTTTAGCCTGTTGGTGCCTCGGATCAAGATCCTACTCTACACCCCAATGTTATTCCCTGTGGTATCCAGTGTACCCCGCTGCAGAAATACCAAGTGTCAAAAAGATTTTTGCACACTTTCCCATTTGCTCCTGAAGGTAGGAAATTCTGGGAAGAACACCCAGGACTTGACGTAGAAGTCTATCGACTGTCAAAAAAGGCGGTGCTGCCAGCCCTGGGCTCCTTTACCATAAAGGACCCTGGGGACAGAAATAATAGGATTTTGGTACTTACCAAGTAAATCCTTTTCTTTGAATTCATAGGGGGCACTGGAGTACTCTTGGGATATGGACGGCTTTAGCAGGAACAGGGCACTGAATATTTAAATTTAGAACTCTCCTCCCCTCCATATCCCAGAGTACCTCAGTGTTTTTTACTGAGCCGAACAGGAGCGATAAAGAGGTTTACAATGGAGAATTACATATAACATAACGGACAACAATAAAGTTGACACATAACGTTACTGACAACTAAACAGTTGACACCATAACCGATAGAACTTGAAAATTTGAACCAGTCGGTGAGAGTGTGTTACCATAAGATCCCCTGAACTTACCACATACCAGGTAAACTGCTCTGGGTGGGCGTCCAGTGCCCCCTATTAATTCAAAGAAAAGAATTTACCTGGTAAGTACCAAAATCCTATTTTCTTTTTCATCCACTAGGGGTCACTGGAGTACTCTTGGGACGTACCAAAGCTTCCCTTGTGGGCGGGAGAGCTGTTTGGCACCTGTAACACTAGGCGCCCAAAGCTAGACGCTGATGCCGCAAACATATCAAACTTGTAAAAGCGCACAAACGTGTGCACTGATGACCATCTAGCCGCACGGGAAAGCTGAGTCGTAGAAGACCCACGACCAGCTGCCCATGAAGTTCCCACAGAACGTGTGGAATGAGCTGTTACTGATGTAGGCGGCTGTAACCTAGCATGAAGGTAAGCCTGACGTATGGTCAGTTTTATCCATCTGGATAAGGTCTGCTTAGAAGCTGGCCAACCCATCTTGGCAGCATCATAGAGAACAAACAACGTATCCGTCTTACGAACTGTAGACGTTCGGGATACATAAACGCGTAATGCGCGTACCACATCCAAGGTTCCAGAATTTCCTGTTAAGACAGGAACTACTATTGGTTGATTGATGTGAAAAGATGACACTACGTTTGGTAAGAAAGCGGGATTCGTCCGAAGTTCTGCTCTATCATCATGAAACACCAAATACGGTGGCTTGCATGACAAGGCACCTGTTACAGAGTAACTCCATTATATACATTTTAGGGACAATATTATCATACACGGAAGGAATGAATTGATAATATTGGCTTCTGTAACCTGAAGCCGAATTAACATCACTACACTGTAGCCTTGGCCAATTAGCATTTAAATAACCAAGCTCACATGGCCAGCTCAGCCCACTGATACAGCTAGCCGACATGCTGTGAAAGACACACCCACAGGTATGAATATACTGTACCCACTTGAAATCAGAGCTCACTCACTCAGAATCAATCTAGCTCTCAGAAGCATGGCTTGCTCATCACCAGGACCGATCTCCTTACTAAGGCTAAGTATCATACTCAATATCTCACAGATAAATAGCATAGAATAGTTAAATATGTGTTTGTGGTAAAGTAGTTGTGAAATGATTGGCATAGAATAGTTAAATATGTAAATACATTTGACTTTAAGGTTAATAGTACTTGTGCAATCATGTGATTGTTATGTGTTGGTGATAATACTCTATGAAATCTGTAATGAATTGGAACAGTAGACAATCTGTACCATAGCATTCCTGGTATATATTTGTGGATAGTGATTTATAACAGATTGTAGTGGTTTTATATAGTGCATCTTGCTGAAATATAGCATGTGCTTGTAGCAATGGCAGGCTGATACTTGTGGTTACCTGGTGATCTGGTCTTGTGATGGTTCATATAATATGGACATCATACAATATGCTCTGGTTATTGAGATACTGTGTTAGCTTGGAATTGTGAAAGGTGATTAGATGGCTTGGAATTGTGAAAGGTGATTAGATGGCTTGGAATTGTGAAAGGTGATTAGATGGCTTGGAATTGTAATATAAGTTGGAATATAGTGGAGTCTAATGGCTTCTGCTATGTGATTATGGTGTAGCAAAGAATGCCATGTGTTTGGACTTGCAAATCTAAAATGGCTGCTGGCATTCCCTTTTGAACCATATGTTACAGACTTTGGAATCATGGGAGTTTTCCCAAAATGGAGTCTAGCTTCTGTCCCATGCAGTCTGTGGACAATGCAGCCACATGCTGCCCCTCCCCCACCCACACACAAACACACACACATACATATACCAAACCAATCCCCTAAGGTATTTCTCTAAGATATATATATATTGTCCAATATATATCAATAAATCTAGGATTTAGCCGAGTGCTTTGAGTAATATCTCCCCAGTAATAAATACACACATACAGTACAGTACATACATCCCTCACACTTCTTTCATCCTATTTGTTTCTTATATAGTTTGAATCTGTGAAACTATTATATGGTGACTTGCATTGTATTTGACCAATACTGTTTAATGATAAAAGTGAATTCTATGAGTAGCAATTGTTTGTTGAAATACATTCTTATGATTTACATTCTATATGACTGGCGTGCATTCTTATATGAACAGAATATTCCTAATGATTTAAAGATATATATGTCTAGATGCAACCTCTGCGGGTTTGCTTATTAAAGGTACACAATTAGTGATGAACTATTAGAAATCACTAAAGGGTTAAACTTATACATTTGCTTCAAAGATATGAAATATAGTAATATAATACAAGCAATAGAATCAGACAGAGAAAAGGAGGGGAATAGAGAAGGAAAAGGTATACCCCTTTATCATGACCCCCTTATCATTGGCGCCCGAACAGTACTGCTTTCAATTTAAAAGCAGAGAACCCATATTAATTTTTTTTTCTGTTTAAATAGCTTGTATACAAAATATACTTTATCTCTCTCCGTGCAAGATTTGGGTTTTTTTCAGCACTAACAAGTTTCCTCAAGACCAAGGATTCACGCTGAAGACATTAACCAAGCAAGTATGGTTTTAATTTATAACTTCTATTTGTTACAGCAAATCCAGTTATCTAATGTATTATAAACTGTAGGACTCTCCCCAAGTTTATAAAGCAGACATTTTGCTGTGTGAACTTGTTCACAGCCAATACAGCCAGGAATTATCACCATTGTTCTAATTGATGTGTAAACAGTTCCTTTTCTGGCTGGTTTAAGACCTAAGATTTGCATACCAATAGGTTTCCTTGAATAGTAAAGTAACTAAAGAATTTGTATGGGACAGAGTAAAAAAAAAATTTTTAAGTTTAAAGTCAAACTGCTTTAGTTTTGTTCTTAACAGATGCATAGTTAATTGCAGCAAACCCATATATGACTTGTACATTTTTTGGGGATAAATATAAAAGTTTTTATAGTTTTGAAGCAAAAATAAATAGAACTGAAAATGTATTGATAGCGATAGTTATTTTTTTGTTTAACTGAAATGTATGGAAAGTGTATTCCATGTACTGTGCTGAAGTAATGACACAAACATTACTTAATTGGCAACTTTTCTAATGTTTGTTAAGGAAATCATATTTCACACAGGAAGGCTTTTAGCACCAATGTGAAGCATGATTTCAACTTATCACACCTTCTGTTGTTTTGCTCAAAATTTTAGCAGCAACAGAATGGGGGTATTGTTTACAGTGTACAAGACCCAATAAAACAGGGATCTGTATCACTGTACAGCAGTATTACTGAGCACACACTTGCAGTGCACTTACAATACAATTAGTTAAAATGAATAGATTGTTAATGACTGAATATAAGAACCTTATTTAGGAAGAAGAAAAGAATATGGATCATTAAACTTGCTAACACTATTTTCTTCTCTTTCCAGATGGACTAAGTGTTATTTTTTGTTGTTTACATTCCTCTTCTTAGAATAAGTTCGTGTAGATTCCATGGAATTATGGATACTTGACAGGTTTTAGTCAAGGGTGTGATATCTGAGTGTGGTACTCAGTCAAGGTATGAGCCGCGTGGGGCGCTCCCACGGACTCATAGATGTAACGCATTAAGCGTAACATCTGGGGGACTCTGCCCTGGTTGCAGTGGTACAAGGCATTCGTTGAATATGTCTTTGAAAGTTGTCTAGGTGGGTACGTGATTAACGACACATTAAGAATTTTGAGCTGACCAATGCGCACTGGATACCTGTTGTCAGAAAAATATCATGCTACACGTTGCCATATATTCACCTCATGCGCGTGCCTGCTGCACGTGCACATTCTCTCCCGTGCGTGCAGATACTCGCAGCCGCGTGATGGCGCCTCGGCCATGCGCTCGAGCGCGAGGTATGTGCATTTACGGTAGAGTTTGTGTGCGTCTAGCGGGCGACTCAATCGTTAAATAATAACACCAAATAGTATATTTTATAGATAATGTTCCCCTTAA
Source organism: Pseudophryne corroboree (assembly GCF_028390025.1). Taxonomy (NCBI): domain Eukaryota; kingdom Metazoa; phylum Chordata; class Amphibia; order Anura; family Myobatrachidae; genus Pseudophryne; species Pseudophryne corroboree. The sequence goes on from NC_086445.1 coordinate 572,883,421, forward strand.
TAATGACTGTAAGTTTGTTTAATGTAAATGGTCGCTGGACAGAGGAATTCCTCTTTGTATGGTACGAAGGGTCAGACAGGGTTTGAACAGCTGTGTCTGGTACCTAACTAAAGAACATTTTATTAGAAACAATCCGGTGCTGGTTAGGTAAAGATTAATCGCTCCTGCGTATAGATATGGCCATTAGTATTTTCTGGACATTTACTATATTTGCGATTCATTACCCATGCGGCGGGAATCTTCAGATTCCCTCCCACCTGAGCAGTTTGATATAGTCGCAGCCCACCTGTTCAAACTAACCTATGACCTTTTGTTATGATACGAGGAGACATTCCTGTGTCCAATGAACAATGAGATTATAGGTCCCTTTGTAGTATACTGTACTCAGTGTATATAAGATCAGCCAGCCTGGGCAGCTCTCTCACTCTCCACAAACGGTTTTCATCTTGACTAACTCGGAGCTGGTACCAGAAGGCTGCGCAGCGATCATTCCCAGTGTGTGTAAGTAATTCTCTGTAATCATCTCGCTCTTTGCTTGTATTGGCCATATTCTCTCTCTCTCTGTTATAGTATAAGATTGTAAAGTTATTGTATATTTTTGTCTAGATATTCTGTTAGAATTATATGTTAGTTTGTAGTGTATGACTTGTGAACTGTTTTACCTTTTTCGATATAACTTAATAGCTTGTTAGTAAAGTTGTTGGAACCTTAGCACGGTATCGTGTGTTCATTACATTGCAGTGGGTAATAGGAGCGTCTCGATCGCTCAAACAGCTTTAGTATTAACAAGGTTAAGCAGCGTTATATCGCTACAGTGTTTCAGTACAAGGTTTACAGTATAAGAGTATCCTTTCTGTGTATTACATTCAAGGTTTACTGATTGTCATCTTGTGAGCGTCTGCGCCGCTCGTGATCTCCTCGTGGTCACGAGCATCCGCTACGCTGGTAGTGTAGCATTACGGTAGTCGCCCGCCCATAGCGTGCTCGACACCACGCATTAAGCTGTGAGCGAGCGTGCCGCATGTGCGTCTCGATCACGGCCGAGCGTATGCTACGCTAAGTGCGTACCCTTACGGTACCCCATACGCCAATTGCGTACTGAGTCTCTTACCCATATAATGAAGGTTATAAGGTAATCAAATCAGCATTATCAATTGAGGGCTCGTCCGTCCTCCACATATCCGCACTAACGAAAACAAACGTTATCTGTCAGCAAGGGCGGGAAGGCAGTATCCCTTCGTATCGGGATACAGTAGTGCTGGCTAGATAAGCGTCTGTTTCGCTACGTTGAAGGAGTGCTGGTGGAATCAGGAACCGGAGGTAAGAACAATACGCTAGTGTCTTTTAAAACTGTTTATTTCTGTTTCTTTTCATTTGTGTATTTTCACATATCACTTTCCTGGTTGCCATTTCAAAATTGATAACGTGCTGAGAAAGATTTGTTGCTATTGGTAGTTAAAGAGTAAAGATAATACGTTAAGGAGTAATTTGTAACACACGCGCACGGCTTGCCTAAGATACAAGGAAGTTTGGTGTGGTGTTCAGTAGATGATTACAGTTAAAGATCATCTACATTGATATAAACGTGTTAAATTGTATTTCTGTGGATATACCTGGCTGGCGTACACGTGTCTCTAACAAAGGGCGGGACTAGTGTACGCGACACAAGGGCCGACGCACGGAGCGTATATTACGCAACGGAGCGTCTGGGTACGCCCACATAATACAAATCACACGATAGTATTGTTTTAATTAGGCGATAAGGAGGCAACGCGAAAATAGCGCAAATCGATCTCAGTGTCCAAAATTTTAAGCTAATAGATCCTTCTCTAGTTGTAACTCCTCGGGATTAGTCTGCGATACTGAATGAAAGGGATTTCTGCGCAGAAACGAAAGTAAAGAGTACATGAGGTGAAAGAGTGTGTATACATATATATAAGTTTCTAATTTTGGGGTTGAACCAAGGAAACCATCGAGTTATCGTGAAGGTACATACGTGTAAGTGACTGCATGGTGGCTTGGGAGGCATCCCTTGTTAAACATTTAAAAAAGAGCATTAGAGTATAGCGGACCAGGAGGTCTACTGTAGCACAGACCAGGAGGTCCAGACAGACCAGGAGGTCCCGGTACAGCAGACTAAGAAGTACGCTATAGATAAAGAGTAAAAAGAGCACAACACCAGAAAGGGTTGGTGCGGTACCCATATAGGCCATTAAGCTCAGGCTGAAGGAATTCGCAGCCACAATTTTCGATTCCACTGGTCGCTCCGCACATAAGATTAGTTGCTTATGTGCAGAACGATTGTACCGCACGTAATTGTGTGCATTAGTTAGTAACTTGACCCAGTACCATTTGCGTATGCTAGAGGGGTCATAAACGCTATTTGCACATTCTAACGTGATTTGTGTAATTTTTTTATTTTAAGGGAAGTTCGCTAGTCACTTGGGAACTATCCAACAACCAATAGTTACTGGAAAGGGTTAAGTGCTCTTCGGATCACACCCACATGTTCCAGTAAATAGAGGTTCAGGTCGCAGGGGCCCTAGGTCGAGTACGCCAGCGCTAGAGCAGTGTGTGGGCGTATTGGTCGACGTGGGCGAGTGAGTGGAGTACTCGGTAAACTTCCACCGCCGGCCTACCCCGGACATCTTGGTTTTTGTAAGGGTTCGCTGAAGACCCTGATTTGAAGGTCAGAGGTAGTGAAAGCAACACCTGGAAAGATGGGGGCCAGTTGTTCAGGTAGGGGGCGATCAACCTCGGTTCGGGTTGATTTAGTAAACCGACCAATGGGGTCGGCAAGGTATGTAATGTGTGAGAAATACGGTTCACACACAGAAGTTTTGTGCGAAGAATAGGAAAGAATGACTGCACGATGGGGAAAAGTTCCCACTGGTAGGCAGTTTTAGTCCCGAGGTGTTACAGAATCTAAGGAGAAGGATATGTCTCATTAAATCTGCAAAGAGACGGATCAAATATTATAATTGTTTACAATTATGGCAACAGGAAGGTGAAATACAAGGAGGATTAGCTTATACAGCTGACTCTCACTTTGGTAAGAAAAATATGGCAGCGAGAGAGAGGGTGGTTACAGAGAATGGCACACTGGTGTTTGATAAACATGCACTTAGCAACTGTATTATAGATGATAAGAACAATTGTAATAAATGTAACAAGAATAATTGTAATACTGTTAAATGTACAACTATTAACCCATGCAAGTTGCACCCCATGTTAAACTTCCCTCAGGATTACCAGCAAGAAAGTGAACCTAGCACGATGTCGGCATTTTTTCCAGCAGCCATCACACAAGACGTCCAGGTGGACACGACCAATTCGGTAAAGGCAATAATCAAACCCCCTAACGGAGGGTCAGGTGAGGTCGTGTCATCAGGTAAGTACGGTATTGTATGTTACTCACAGACAAATGCATCTTACACCGAAGAGTTAACACAAAATAGCATAATGGAACAAAATCCTGTCAGGGTGAACACAATCCCCAATGAAAGGACTAATAGTCACAAGGTCACTCCCATCAGAGACATTGCTATGCAATGTCCCTGGTCCAGGATGGAATTGATGACAATTATGTCTGAATTCCCTGATCCCAGGAGAGATCTAGCCGCATGTCAGAAGTACATTAGAGAGTTAGGTAATTCTGCAGAACCCACCAACAAAGGTTGGCGGGCAGTGCTGAGGGCATGTCTGCCCTCCAATGTTGACTCTGCGAAATTTATTACTGATTGTGAATTAGACACCAAAGTACCTTGTACGGAGGAACACAATCAGGAGAATATCAAGCAGATCAATCAACAGTTAGGAGTATATTTCCCATCCGATGTGGAATGGGAAGAAATCTTCTCCATAAGACAAAGAGAGGGGGAAATCACTTCTAATTACTTTCATCGGGCACTGCAGGAAATGGCTAGATACACTGGTATAGAAGATATTAAAACAAATGTACACTACAGGAAAGTAGCAGTTTATGTGTTAATAAATGGTTTAAAGGAAGTATTAAGAACGAGTATACAAGCCTCTCTACCTAACTGGAGAGATATCTCAGTGGCCGATTTGAAAGAGTCCGCTATTAATCATGACCGGAACATTAAAAGCAAGCCACAAACCCCTGTGAATAGGTCAAAAGTAAGAAGGTGTTACAACTGCTTAAGGGAAGGTCATGTTGCACGAGATTGTAGGTCTAAAAACACACACAAGATATATACACCCCCTAGACAACGACATGACCATAATAATCAAAGAACCAGGGAAACACAGGAAGAGCGGTTGATGGTGATGAGCATCCAAGCATTAGAGGAGGCATCAAATCAACCAAAACCCCAGGCCATTGGCACATGGAGGAAACCAAGGATTTGTTATCTTTGTAAAAGAGAAGGGCATTATGCCAGTAACTGCAACAGCCCACATAAAGTCAGACCCCCTAGACAAGAACACGAGCAGAGTTACGACACTCGGAAGTATAATTAGGTATCACACATGTCAAATTTTGGTCCACACATATAATTTATGATTAGGAAAGTTGATCATTAACCTTGATAAAGCCTGAGGTAACAGTTAATAAATTGGGAGGTCATTCCTTGAAGACACAGGAATGACCGGGTAAAAATTGTAATGTATCTGTAAAATGTTTCTTTTTCCTCATCTCTGACGTTCACCACAACAGCTCCAACATCACCTGACTACCTGACCTTTTTAGAAGTCTACCAAACCCCAGTATGACCTACCAGCATCGATGTATCCTGGCCAGATACAAAGGGTGGAGTATGGAAATACTGGTGGGAGAGACTATGCAAAGATACCATTGGACATGTAGATGTGACAGCCTGATGGTGAACGGAAGATCTGAAAATGTTTTTTTTCTGTTGTTGTTGTTTATTGTTGGTTTATGTAACATATATATATGAATTGTTCTCTCTCTCTTTTGTTTTTTTTCTTCTTTCTCATGTTCTCATACTTTACAGATGGTATGTCACACACCAGTTGGATAAATGGTAATGCAAGATTTATTCTCCTTACAGAAAGAGCACTGAGCTAGAAAGAATATTGTATCACCAGAATGTTTAGACTGAGAGACAGCACCTGTGAGATGACAACAGAACAAGAAGAACAACAAGACTAGAGAACTAATTATCGTAACAAGTTTCTCTCCCCCTCAAACTGTTTTTCTGTACCCCCATTACAAATTTCTCCTTTCTCCTCCTGTAAGATGGACTCGCCTCAAGAGACTGTGATCCGTGTTTTCATGTTGACCCTGATGTTGACCAGAGCAGTCTGTTTCGGTGAGAGTACCAGTGAGGTCGAGAAAGGATCCAGAAAGGTTCTTATGACAGAGATGGAGGCGTAGATTTCCAAGAACAACATAATCACCAAGCAAAGGCGAGTATCAGAAAACGATCTGGTAGCATTGACCATAGAAGGAATTGTGAAGGATTGTTAGCTGAAGAAGATTGCATCTGTAGGCATTGTGACAATATAGTTGAGGATGGGTGCATAAAGAAATGTCAGTCCAGTTTTAATGTCCACATGGACCGGCATCCATTGAGTGACTATCACTCCTTAGTGGGTAAAGTGTTAAATCAGACAGACTGTTGGGTATGCTCTCAAGTACCTCAAGGTCATAGCAAATCAGGACTAGTACCATTCCCATTAACGATAGGGGAGGCACTTGAGTTAAGTGGTGGGAGGCCGGTGGACAAGAGGTTTAATATCTCTAGTCCTCCTAGTTTGAAGCTCCACCAATATCATGTGGATAGGTCCATAGTGTGTTTTAACATTTCCAATCCCCGAAAGCCGGGAAATTGGGAAGTGTCATGGAATAACAAAACCATGACCTTTTCATACAGAGCCGATAGAATGCCTACAGATAAAGAGCTTATACGCCACAGTGGAAAATATTTCCGATATAGGTATACCCTAGGAAGTAGGACAATGAGGACAATGAGAGTTGGAGAAGTATCACCAGGATACTGTGCACATATCATACAACCGGATACGTGTACTAGACAGATGGGAGAATTAGGGTTAGGAGAGTTCACATGGAAAATGTGTAACATGGTTTTGACATATTCAGTCCCATATGTTCTCCCCGATGATGCATATTTCATATGCGGGAGAAAGGCGTATGAGTGGCTTTCCCCAAACTCAGAGGGATTATGTTATATTGGAAAGGTACCGCCTGAAGTAATGACTGTATCGCTTAACAAAATTGATTTGATTTACGACCCAACCATTGAGACCACGCTGTGATAAAATGTGATTCCGCGATCCGTTTCTTTCACCCGTTTCTCCTTTGTTTTTCTCCAAGGTACAAAGACTCGCTTGGAAGAAGGATTTGAAGACCACATTTATACAAAGATTTTTTTATGGACTATGTTGCCGGCCCCCAATATCCCTAGTGACTTTAATGAAAACGCTAGCCCAGAACTTTAGTGATTTAAAATTTTATGGACATTGAAACGGCTTTGCTCGCATTATAGCAAAATCCCAAAGAGACATCAGGCAACATGTACATCGAGACCAGACTTCAGACAAGACTTCAATCGGCGGAATGTAAATTAACCTCACATAATGGTATCTCTACCCCGTAACGGCACTTCTTATTTTCACCTCTACAACCTCTAGGTAACGACACACATAGTTGATAGGGAATATAGGCACAGATATCAGCACTCACATATCCCCCCAATCATGTATCATCAACTAAAATGTGCTCCCCCATTTTGTTACAACAAAAAGCCGAAAAGAGCTCGGTAAAGTTTGACAGCCCATCCACAGACCCGTAATACGGGACAAGAAGGAATTCAAATGTATACTTCGCAATACCTCGAAGCTTAATTTAAAACACGTACGGCACGATGATACATGACCCCTCAAACATGGATTCATACACACATGCTTCTACTATCTCACTAGGTCATACCTTTTTCCCACCTTCCTCTCTTCTCCCTTACCCAATCATAGAAATGTATTTATACATGACATATATTTTTCTCTTTTTGAACTGTTTTAGGAAGTGGCAGTTATTGATGACTGCCAAAGGGTGGACTGTCAAAGTCAGAAAAATATCATGCTACACGTTGCCATATATTCACCTCATGCGCGTGCCTGCTGCACGTGCACATTCTCTCCCGTGCGTGCAGATACTCGCAGCCGCGTGATGGCGCCTCGGCCATGCGCTTGAGCGCGTGGTATGTGCATTTACGGTAGAGTTTGTGTGCGTCTAGCGGGCGACTCAATCGTTAAATAATAACACCAAATAGTATGTTTTATAGATAATGTTCCCCTTAATAATGACTGTAAGTTTGTTTAATGTAAATGGTCGCTGGACAGAGGAATTCCTCTTTGTATGGTACGAAGGGTCAGACAGGGTTTGAACAGCTGTGTCTAGTACCTAACTAAAGAACATTTTATTAGAAACAATCCGGTGCTGGTTAGGTAAAGATTAATCGCTCCTGCGTATAGATATGGCCATTAGTATTTTCTGGACATTTACTATATTTGCGATTCATTACCCATGCGGCGGGAATCTTCAGATTCCCTCCCACCTGAGCAGTTTGATATAGTCGCAGCCCACCTGTTCAAACTAACCTATGACCTTTTGTTATGATACGAGGAGACATTCCTGTGTCCAATGAACAATGAGATTATAGGTCCCTTTGTAGTATACTGTACTCAGTGTATATAAGATCAGCCAGCCTGGGCAGCTCTCTCACTCTCCACAAACGGTTTTCATCTTGACTAATTCGGAGCTGGTACCAGAAGGCTGCGCAGCGATCATTCCCAGTGTGTGTAAGTAATTCTCTGTAAACATCTCGCTCTTTGCTTGTATTGGCCATATTCTCTCTCTCTCTGTTATAGTATAAGATTGTAAAGTTATTGTATATTTTTGTCTAGATATTCTGTTAGAATTATATGTTAGTTTGTAGTGTATGACTTGTGAACTGTTTTACCTTTTTCAATATAACTTAAAAGCTTGTTAGTAAAGGTGTTGGAACCTTAGCACGGTATCGTGTGTTCATTACATTGCAGTGGGTAATAGGAGCGTCTCGATCGCTCAAACAGCTTTAGTATTAACAAGGTTAAGCAGCGTTATATCGCTACAGTGTTTCAGTACAAGGTTTACAGTATAAGAGTATCCTTTCTGTGTATTACATTCAAGGTTTACTGATTGTCATCTTGTGAGCGTCTGCGCCGCTCGTGATCTCCTCGTGGTCTCGAGCGTCCGCTACGCTGGTAGCGTAGCATTACGGTAGTCGCCCGCCCATAGCGTGCTCGACACCACGCATTAAGCTGTGAGCGAGCGTGCCGCATGTGCGTCTCGATCACGGCCGAGCGTATGCTACGCTAAGTGCGTACCCTTACGGTACCCCATACGCCAATTGTGTACCGAGTCTCTTACCCATATAATGAAGGTTATAAGGTAATCAAATCAGCATTATCACTGTTTTAAGGCCGTTATTAGCGATTTCGGCTGGGTGACTCCAGGTCTGCAAGATAAATTCACAGATTCTATAGAGAATCGAGGACTTCATTTCCACGCAGCAGGCAGCAGGGATATCACACGAATTAGTAATACAGTCATAGAACACCATACATTAAAATACAGATTTCCTTAAATAGTTTAAGAAACTCACAGAAGGGGGGTATACTAGACCCATTTATTCAACTCTGTTACAATTTATAGGTACCCTGGTAAGAAGCTTAAAATCAGGTAAGGTATTGATAAGCAGGGTGTAATTACGTGGACCATATAGCGGGTTTTGCAATGAGTCCTGTAATAATCGTTCTATAGATTGGTAAGCAGAAGGTATTTAAAAAAAAAAAAAAAAGACTAAATCACAGGAAGGCGAAGTCTTTAACAATAACGGTAAAGATGGATATTCATATAATTTAAGATGCCACAGATGTTAGGATGTCTAAATTTTTCTTTCCTTAGATAAACGGGTCATATGGTAAGTATATATATATATATATATGACTTCAGGAAACATGAATTTTTAGACTGCTATATACATGACATTATAAATATTAAGAACAATGCAATATATGTAATACTCGGAACGTTGGACATGTAATATGCCCTTAGTACTAGGCATGTTATATGATAAGCAAAGATAAGGAGATCTGGGTCTGTCATGTACATGTACATAAGGAGACGTCTTTTTGTAACATTGTTGACAGATGATAACGGATTCAACCTTTCAGCTTATAACAATGAGATACATATAATTGTTCTTAAAACTGTATATGGTAATATATGGGATACAAATAGACAGGTGATATTAAAATAATTGTGAAATCCCAGGTATATACAGGTATTTATAATGGAATATATGTGTATATATTGGAGGAAAATATCCTCAAACCACCTAGTGGTAGTAAGTATGTATTGCAGCCCTCTGACCAGATTCTTAGGAATTGGAAAATGGGCGGGACAAGGTTATTTTGGAAGATCTGGAAAAGTTTAATAGCTGACATATCTCTCATAAGGTGACACAGTATTGGATAAACATTGTCACAACTGTTGTAACAGTACATATGGAAAGGTTGTATAAATCCCAAGTGCTTGTTAAGAGCTGACACAAATGTGATTTTATTTTTTGTGTTCACAAATCTCTGTAAACCCTAGTTAAATTGAGATGTTCAGAATTAAGGAATTAAGAATAACCCTGATGTTTATGGTCTTATACACCAGGACAGGGGGGTGACCATAGGTCATAAAATATGATCATCGTGTTTAAACTGTCACAGTAATGATTGAAACTGTGGAAAGGTAAGTTATCCTTAAATGTCTATAGTGTTAATTTTGATGTTTTTTTTTTTTACCTCTGATGACCAGTAGAGAGACACTTTTGTACTTTAGGAGTTTTGGAAGTACCAGATATTGATGTTGTTAGATCAAATGGTAGGACAATTCGTGGTTTCTTTTAACCAGAAAATGGAGAAATTTGCTCATGTTAGAAAAGTGGCTTTGCAGAACATGCATTGGATCAGCTGTTTGCAAAGAAACTATAAAATCATAATCACAAGGTAATCATAAGATATTGAGCTAATGGTTGCCTAAAATCTGATATATGATTGGTCTGTTAACTTGAGTTGTTTCATCTCATCATTACCGGTCCATAGCAGGTAAAAGAATGGTCTCATATTTAAATAGGTTCTACAGGACAATGTTGTGTTATTGGTAATCTATTTGGGTAAAACTTACTAACAGTTTGTGTGTTTGCAACAGATAGGAAAAAGTTTCATTTTGACAGTAATTGTATTATGTATGCTAATGTTTCTATTTTCTCAGAACATCAAATTTGTCAGAGCCCAAGACTTCCTTGATTCTCCTTCCCAATTAATATACAGATTATTGGACAGGAGAAAGGGGGGGTAGTATATGAGTTGGTTCAGGATACATATATGTGAAAATCCTGAATATCATGACATTTTTGGAGAAATGTTTTATGAAAATGTGAAAAGCAAAGGCATCCTAGGATCTGAATGCCATCTAGTGGCTAAAATAATGTGAAGTTCAATCTGTAGCACTCGCAAATAGTGGCAAATGTGATTTGTAAAAATTTCAGAATGGAGTATACAAAATCATCACGTATCATAGAGGGTGGGGAGGGACAACTAATGCTCTGGAAGAGTTTCTGTTTCTCGCATCTACAGGGAAACAAGTCAACAGAAGGATATCAAAAGACTACAAGTGGATCGGATGGAAGAGAAGACATCATGGGTAGGTAGAGAGACATCCAAACTGATACCTCTTTATTTCCTACGTAGATACAGATGAGAAGGATGAGCCCAGCTGTAGACAGACAAAATATCCAAAGATGACTGCATGGACCCTTAGATGATCAGACAGGACACAGACCAGAAGTACCGGACACAGATGACCTGAACCAGATGGTCCAAGGGATGATGACACCTTCAGAAGACCCCACCACACTATGAGAAGAAGACTTCACAAAGAAACAACTAGGCTTTTAGTTTCCATTGTTGAGGGATATTAGGAAAGGGCTTGCCCACATAGGCAGATTTTTTTGTCTTTGCATAAGTATGCATAAATATAAAAACAAGGTTTTTTTCCATCTACCTATGGCGGTGCAGGGGAGAAATGCCTCTTCTCAACCCTTCATTACTTTATACTTTGAACTGTGAAATGACTTTGTTGTAATCTTTTCCAAACTAAATCTTTTCTTTCTTTAGACACCTGTACTAACACAGAACACACACTTACACTAAAATGTTTTTGACTGTTTGTCAGTTTAATCTGCCGAATGCCAGATCACTGTCAACAGGGGGATATGTTACAGAGTAACTCCATTATATACATTTTAGGGACAATATTATCATACAAGGAAGGAATGAATTGATAATATTGGCTTCTGTAACCTGAAGCCGAATTAACATCACTACACTGTAGCCTTGGCCAATTAGCATTTAAATAACCAAGCTCACATGGCCAGCTCAGCCCACTCATACAGCTAGCCGACATGCTGTGAAAGACACACCCACAGGTATGAATATACTGTACCCACTTGAAATCAGAGCTCACTCACTCAGAATCAATCTAGCTCTCAGAAGCATGGCTTGCTCATCACCAGGACCGATCTCCTTACTAAGGCTAAGTATCATACTCAATATCTCATAGATAAATAGCATAGAATAGTTAAATATGTGTTTGTGGTAAAGTAGTTGTGAAATGATTGGCATAGAATAGTTAAATATGTAAATACATTTGACTTTAAGGTTAATAGTACTTGTGCAATCATGTGATTGTTATGTGTTGGTGATAATACTCTATGAAATCTGTAATGAATTGGAACAGTAGACAATCTGTACCATAGCATTCCTGGTATACATTTGTGGATGGTGATTTATAACAGATTGTAGTTGTTTTATATAGTGCATCTTGCTGAAATATAGCATGTGCTTGTAGCAATGGCAGGCTGATACTTGTGGTTACCTGGTGATCTGGTCTTGTGATGGTTCATATAATATGGACAGCATACAATATGCTCTGGTTATTGAGATACTGTGTTAGCTTGGAATTGTGAAAGGTGATTAGGTGGCTTGGAATTGTGAAAGGTGATTAGATGGCTTGGAATTGTGAAAGGTGATTAGATGGCTTGGAATTGTGAAAGGTGATTAGATGGCTTGGAATTGTGAAAGGTGATTAGAAGGCTTGGAATTGTGAAAGGTGATTAGATGGCTTGGAATTGTGAAAGGTGATTAGATGGCTTGGAATTGTAATATAAGTTGGAATATAGTGGAGTCTTATGGCTTCTGCTATGTGATTATGGTGTAGCAAAGAATGCCATGTGTTTGGACTTGCAAATCTAAAATGGCTGCTGGCATTCCCTTTTGAACCATATGTTACAGACTTTGGAATCATGGGAGTTTTCCCAAAATGGAGTCTAGCTTCTGTCCCATGCGGTCTGTGGACAATGCAGCCACATGCTGCCCCTCCCCCACCCACACACAAACACATACATATACCAAACCAATCCCCTAAGGTATTTCTCTAAGATATATATATATTGTCCAATATATATCAATAAATCTAGGATTTAGCCGAGTGCTTTGAGTAATATCTCCCCAGTAATAAATACACACATACAGTACAGTACATACATCTCTCACACTTCTTTCATCCTATTTGTTTCTTATATAGTTTGAATCTGTGAAACTATTATATGGTGACTTGCATTGTATTTGACCAATACTGTTTAATGATAAAAGTGAATTCTATGAGTAGCAATTGTTTGTTGAAATACATTCTTATGATTTACATTCTATATGACTGGCGTGCATTCTTATATGAACAGAATATTCCTAATGATTTAAAGATATATATGTCTAGATGCAACCTCTGCGGGTTTGCTTATAAAAGGTACACAATTAGTGATGAACTATTATAAATCACTAAAGGGTTAAAATTATACATTTGCTTCAAAGATATGAAATATAGTAATATAATACAAGCAATAGAATCAGACAGAGAAAAGGAGTGGAATAGAGAAGGAAAAGGTATACCCCTTTATCATGACCCCCTTATCAGCACCCAAATCTGAAACACGCCTTGTCGAAGCTAAGACTAGTAGAAAAATTGTTTTCCAAGTGAGAAACTTAATATCTGTTAGGGTCTCCTGCTCTGTGCTGCCACGTCGTCATGGCAACCGGGAGACAAGTGCTAGCGGAGTAACCTGAGTGTAGCTGATACTCCGGTTCGGGTCTTTTGCTGTGCAGTGGTTACAGGCTCTGTGCACGGCAGGGGATCCGGTGCTGGTTTTTGTGCTCACAGTCTGTGAGGTCTGAGTGGGGCATGTGGACAGCACCTGCTATATAAACCCTCTTCTCAGGTTAGGCAGATGCTGCTGAATCTTTGTTGGTTAGTCAGTTCCTGAAAGCTAGCTAGTACTGTGTAAACTTTGTATTTGTTTGTTGCTTACTGCAAATAGGCCTTGGGATTTGGTATTACACTCTGCCAATCCAGACCTAGCAGTAAGACTGGAGTCAGTCGTTTAACCTGCTGGGGTTCTTTTGCTACTCTGTGAACCTAGCAAGTTTGCGGCTGTATTCTCGGACTTGCCTGCCAAAATTCTTTCTCACTGTGCAAGGTGTTCAGGTGTCAGTTTAGTGGCAGTAAGCTGAACCAGTGCACTGCAAGTGAGGACTAGGATTGTGGAGACTCTCCTTGTGTCTATTATTCCATCTCTGACCAAGGAGTTTACTGCCACACCCGTTGGTAACCCTTTGGGGTTTTGCTGTTGCCCTTAGCAACAGCATTTCGGGTTCTCTACGTATTAAATCACTACATCTTGCTTCTTTCCATCTGAGCATTCCTAATATTAGGGAGACACCCAGTTTCTTAGCCTTTGGGCTTCTCTGTTCACTTTGTGTTTATTTTGTTACCCTATCACCTTCTGTGTATGTAATGTCATATTCCCCAGTCTGTCTGTGAGTTCATTTGTTTTGCATCCCTCACCGTTCAGACACCAGTACATTCCTGCTGGCACTGGTGTGCATAACATATTCAGCAGCCTAATACTCCTGTTGAAATTTTGTGGGAATATGGAGCATACCCCTCAAAATACTTTGCAACAGGTGGTCGATCAGGTGCAGGTCCTGACTCGACAATTTAATGATTTGTCCATTAAAATGCACACCTCGCAGGCCGCTGGCAGAGCTCCCGCAGCAGCAGTACCTTCAGGGGTTAAGGAGCCGAAAGTAAATCTCCCGGATCGTTTTTCTGGAGATCGCTCGCAGTTCTTTTGTTTCAAGGAGAGCTGCAAGCTATATTTCCAGCTTAGGCCTCAGTCTTCTGGGTCGGAGATTCAGCGGGTGGGCATAGTGATTTCCTTGCTACAAGGAGACCCACAGGTCTGGCCATATGGGTTGCAGCCTGACTGTCCGTCGCTTTAAAGTGTTGATGCTTTTTTTACGGCACTGGGCATGTTGTATGATGACCCTGACAAGACGGCCTCAGCCGAGGTTCAGATTTCGATCCTTAAGCAAGGGCGAAGGCCAGTTGAGGTTTATTGTACGGAGTTTCGGAGGTTGGCCCATGATACCCAGTGGAATGACCCAGCCCTGAGACACCAGTACCGAAGAGGTCTTTCTAACCAGTTAAAAGACCAACTGGTACAATATCCCTTGCCTGATAGCTTGGATCAGCTCATGCAGTTATCCATTTGGGTGGATAGACGGCTGAGAGAGCGCAGGCTTGAAAGGGAGACCGAGGTTTCCTTCTTTCCCAAGGGAACCTCAGACTCTGAGGAATTTTCCGAGGAGCCTATGCAGATTGGGGCTACCCGCCTCTCCTCGCGTGAGAAGACGCGGAGGAGACAGCAGGGGTTATGTTTGTACTGTGGGAATAAAGGTCATGTGGTAGTATCATGCCCAGAAAAGCCGGAAAACTTCAGGGCCTGAGGGTGATGGGAAATATCCTGTCAGGCCAGAAGTCAGAATTTCCCAAGAAGACTTTTATCATTCCGGTGACCTTGAAGATCCTCGGTCAAACTGTCAAGACTGAGGCCTTTGTGGACAGTGGGGCCGACGGGGTTTTTATGGACCGCCAATTCGCCCTGAAACACTCTGTTCCCTTAGTACCCTTGGCATCGGAAATTGAGATTTGTGGGTTAAACGGGGAACCATCATCCCAGGGTAAAATTACCTCTTGCACTAGCCAGATTTCTTTGTTTATTGGAGCCACACACTCTGAAAAATTGTCCTTTTATGTGACTGTCTGTACTTTTGCCCCATTGGTGTTGGGGTTACCCTGGTTAAGGGCCCACAATCCTCAATTTGACTGGGTCTCTGGGGAGATTCTTAGTTGGGGTACTGATTGTTTCAGGAGTTGCTTGAGCCTTCCAGTCAGGCTTTCGCAGCTAAGTTTGCCAGGATTGCCAGGATGTTATGCAGATTTTGCGGACGTGTTCTCCAAAAGAGTTGCAGAGGTACTACCTCCCCATCGCCCCTATGACTGTGCCATTGATTTGTTGCCGAATGCTAAGCTTCCCAAGAGCAGGTTGTACTCCCTGTCACGTCCTGAGACTCAGGCTATGGCAGAGTACATTCAGGAGAACTTGGCTAAGGGATTTATCAGACCTTCACAGTCTCCAGTTGGGTCGGGGTTCTTCTTCATGGGTAAAAAGGACGGTTCGTTGTGACCCTGCATCGACTTCAGGGAATTGAACCGTATCACGATTAAAAACTCATACCCACTGCCTCTCATTTCGGTCTTGTTTGACCAGCTTCGTACTGCCACCATTTTCTCTAAGATTGACCTACGCGGTGCGTACAATCTAAACCGAATAAGAGAGGGGGATGAATGGAAGACTGCCTTTAATACCCACTCAGGGCATTATGAATATTTGGTGATGCCTTTTGGGCTCTGTAATGCCCCGGCAGTCTTCCAGGACTTCATGAACGATGTGCTCAGGGAATATTTGGATAGATTCTTAGTTGTATACTTAGAGGACATCCTAATCTTCTCCCATTCCCTGCAGGAACATCGGAAGCATGTACGCTTAGTCCTCCAGAAACTCAAAGACCACCGGCTTGGGGCGAAGCTGGAGAAGTGCGAATTTGAAGTTCAGCAAATCGCATTTCTAGGATATATTATCTCCCCAGAAGGTTTCCAAATGGAGGGTTCCAAGGTACAGGCAGTCCTGGATTTGGTGCAGCCCACTAGTTTGAAGGCGCTTCAGCGTTTTCTGGGCTTTGCGAATTTTTATAGACGATTTATCGCTGGATTTTCGTCTATAGTGGCGCCCTTGGTGGCACTCACTAAGAAAGGGGCGGATGTTGCTCACTGGTCTTGTGAGGCCAAAGCGGCTTTTGCCCGTCTCAAAAGGGCATTTGTCTCGGCCAAGGTGCTGCGACACCCAGATCCAGAGCGTCTTTTTGTGGTGGAGGTGGATGCCTCTGAGATGGGTATTGGGGCAGTGCTCTCTCAGATGGGGGTGTCTGATAATCTCCTTCATCCCTGTGCTTACTTTTCCCGTAAATTTTCACCTGCCGAGATGAATTATGACGTGGGTAACCGGGAATTGTTGGCTATTAAGGATGCACTCGAGGAGTGGAGACACTGGCTTGAGGGGGCTAAGTTTGTGGTCTCAATTCTCACCGACCATAAGAATTTGGCATATTTAGAGTCAGCGAAGCGCCTCAATGCCAGGCAGGCACGATGGGCTTTGTTTTTTGCTCGCTTGAATTTTTTGATAACATATCGCCCTGGATCAAAAAACATCAAGGCTGATGCGCTCTCGCAGAGTTTTGCTCCAATCCAGGACACCACCGAGGAGCCATTGCCCATTGTGTCCCCATCATGTATTAAAGTGGGCATTACCCAGGACCTCTTGTCATTCGTCCTTAGAGCACAGGAGCAGGCTCCTCCAGACCTTCCGGTAGGTCTTTTGTTTGTGCCTCCTAGGTTAAGACAGCGAGTGTTCCTGGAATTCCATGCCAAGAAGTCGGCAGGTCACCCGGGTATTGCCAGAACTCGGGAGTTGCTATCTAGGGCGGTGTGGTGGCCCTCGGTGGCTAGGGATGTGGATCAGTGGGTTCGGGCATGTGACATCTGTGCCCGAAATAAGACTCCTAGAGGGGTTCCTGTTGGCCCATTACATCCACTCTCTATTCCATCTAAGCCATGGACCCACATTTCAATGGATTTTGTGGTGGACTTGCCCAAATCCTCGGGGATGACAGCCATCTGGGTTGTCGTTGACAGGTTTTCGAAGATGGCGCACTTCATTCCATTGGTTGGGCTGCCATCGGCCAGACGCCTGTCTGAATTATTTATGCTGCATGTTGTGCGCCTCCACGGGTTGCCACTTGATGTGGTCTCTGACCGCGGATCCCAGTTTGTGGCCAAATTCTGGAGGGCATTTTGTTCCGATCTCCAGATTTCTGTCAGCTTGTCGTCAGGCTACCATCCGCAGTCTAATGGGCAGACTGAAAGGGTGAACCAGTCCTTGGAGCAGTTCCTCAGGTGTTATGTCTCCAAGTGTCAGACTGACTGGGTTGCTCATCTGTCCATGGCGGAGTTTGCCTATAACAACGCGGCTCACTCTGCTACAGGGATCTCTCCCTTCCTTTGTGTGTATGGGCATCATCCTAAGGCCAATTCTTTTGACCCCCTGGACTCCACGCCTGGTGGTTCCTCTGTGGTTTCGGTCCTTAGAGGTATTTGGAGAAAAGTGAAGAAAGCCCTTGTGTCTGTGTCATTAGTGACCAAAAGGGTTTTTGATAAGCGGAAAAGACCCTGCAGCTTCAAATTAGGGGACTTCGTCTGGTTGTCTACCAAGAATTTGAAGTTGATACAGCCATCTCATAAGTTAGGCCCCCGGTTCATCGGTCCTTATAAGATCACTAGGGTTATCAATCCGGTGGCATTTCAGTTAGATCTACCCCGTTCTTTGGGTATCAATAAAACATTTCATTGTTCCCTTTTAAAACGGGCGATTAGTAATCCTTCTTCCAGAGGAAGACCTTCCCCTCTTCTGATACGTGGCCAGAGGGAGTTTGTTGTTGAAAGGATTCTTGACTCCAAGATGGTTCGGGGTCGGCTGTCATTTTTGGTGCACTGGAAGGGGTATGGCCCGGAGGAGCGGTCGTGGGTGCGCAGTTGTGATCTTCATGCCCCCAGACTGATACGCTCTTTCTTCTCGCAGTTCCCCGATAAACCCGGTGGTAGGGGTTCTTTGACCCCTCATCAGAGGGGGGGTACTCTTAGGGTCTCCTGCTCTGTGCTGCCACGTCGTCATGGCAACCGGGAGACAAGTGCTAGCGGAGTAACCTGAGCGTAGCTGATACTCCGGTTCGGGTCTTTTGCTGTGCAGTGGTTACAGGCTCTGTGCACGGCAGGGGATCCGGTGCTGGTTTTTGTGCTCACAGTCTGTGAGGTCTGAGTGGGGCGTGGACAGCACCTGCTATATAAACCCTCTTCTCAGGTTAGGCAGATGCTGCTGAATCTTTGTTGGTTAGTCAGTTCCTGAAAGCTAGCTAGTACTGTGTAAACTTTGTATTTGTTTGTTGCTTACTGCAAATAGGCCTTGGGATTTGGTATTACACTCTGCCAATCCAGACCTAGCAGTAAGACTGGAGTCAGTCGTTTAACCTGCTGGGGTTCTTTTGCTACTCTGTGAACCTAGCAAGTTTGCGGCTGTATTCTCAGACTTGCCTGCCAAAATCCTTTCTCACTGTGCAAGGTGTTCAGGTGTCAGTTTAGTGGCAGTAAGCTGAACCAGTGCACTGCAAGTGAGGACTAGGATTGTGGAGACTCTCCTTGTGTCTATTATTCCATCTCTGACCAAGGAGTTTACTGCCACACCCGTTGGTAACCCTTTGGGGTTTTGCTGTTGCCCTTAGCAACAGCATTTCGGGTTCTCTACGTATTAAATCACTACATCTTGCTTCTTTCCATCTGAGCATTCCTAAGATTAGGGAGACACACAGTTTCTTAGCCTTTGGGCTTCTCTGTTCACTTTGTGTTTATTTTGTTACCCTATCACCTTCTGTGTATGTAATGTCATATTCCCCAGTCTGTCTGTGAGTTCATTTGTTTTGCATCCCTCACCGTTCAGACACCAGTATATTCCTGCTGGCACTGGTGTGCATAACAATATCCACTTGTTGTAAGGGTTCAAAATATGAAGACTGTAAGAAATCTAAAACCAGATTCAAGTCCCATGGCGCTGTAGGTGGAATGAATGGAGGCTGTACTCTGAGGACACCTTGCAGAAAAGTGTGTACAGACGGCAATAGAGCCAATCGCCTTTGAAAGTAAATTGACAAAGCAGATACCTGCACCTTTAGTGTAGATAGACGCAGTCCTCCATCTAACCCCGTCTGTAGAAATAACAAAAGACGGGATAACTTGAAAGATGATGTCGGAAACTTCCGAGCTTCACACCAACCTATATAGGCACGCCAAATTCTGTAATAATGAGCTGCCGTAACTGGCTTCCTAGCACGTAACATGGTTGGTATAACCGATTCTGGAATGCCCTCTCTTCTTAAGAGGGCGGTCTCAACAGCCACCCCGTCAAACGCAGCCACGCTAAATGGGGTAAAGGAATGGACCCTGTTGTAACAGGTCCGGACGTAGCGGGAGCGGCCAAGGATCGTCTGCGAGTAGTCCGCGGAGATCCGAGAACCAAGCTCTCCGAGGCCAATGAGGCGCCACTAGTATGACTGTGGCGGACTCTCTTTTGATCCGTTTTAGCAATGGAGGGAGCAGCGGAAACGGTGGAAACAGATACACGAGGCTGTACGGCCATGCGATTGTGAGAGCATCCACCGCCACTGCCTTTGGATCTCTCATTCTGGACACATACTGGGGCATTTGGTGATTGTGGCGAGATGCCATCAGGTCCACTTGAGGGTAACCCCACCTCTGGACCAACATGTGAAACACTTCTGGATTTAATGCCCATTCTCCTGGGTGAAAATCCCGACGGCTGAGATAATCCGCCTCCCAGTTGTCCACTCCCGGAATGAATACTGCCGACAATATCACTTGGTGATGCTTGGCCCAATTGAGGATTCGAGCTACTTCCCGCATTGCCATGCGGCTTCTCGTTCCTCCTTGTTTGTTGATGTACGCGACAGCCGTCGCGTTGTCTGACTGCACCTGGACAGTCTGAGACCGAAGCATGTGCACTGCTTGTCGTAGCGCATTGTAAATTGCCCGGAGTTCCAGGACATTTATAGACAGCAATCTTTCGTGATCCGTTCAGAGACCCTGGAGCTGACAATTTTGAACGACAGCTCCCCAACCTCTGAGACTCGCGTCCGTCGTTAGAATTATCCAATTCCAGGCACCGAACCGTTTCCCTGCGGTTAGATTGTGTACTTTGAGTCACCAGAGTAGAGATGCTCTGGCCCGTGGCGAAAACCTCACCCTGTGGTGAATCTATGCGAGCCCGACCACTGTGCAAGCACATCCAGTTGAAAAGGACGTGAGTGAAATCTTCCGAACTGAAGCGCTTCGAAAGCCGCCACCATTGTGCCTAAGAGGCGAATGCACAAATGTACCGAGAGTGTGCATGGCTTGAGCACTAATTGTACCAGATGACGAATAATCTGTACTTTCTGTTCTGGTAAGTAAATTCTTTGATTTACCGTATCGAGAATCATACCTAGGAATTGAAGTCGTTGAGACGGAATTAGATGTGATTTCTTGAAGTTGACAATCCAACCGTGCTGAACTAGTACATTGTACGTTAGCAAAGCATGTTGGAGGAGCATCTGTTGAGACGGAGCTTTGATGAGCAGATCGTCCAAGTACGGAACTATTATCACTCCCAGGGATCTGAGATGAGCTATCATCACAGACATCACTTTGGTGAATACCCGAGGCGCTGACGAGAGTCCAAACGGTAGAGCCTGAAACTGGTAATGGTTCTGTCGTATCGCAAAACGCAAGAACCTCTGATGAGGTGGCCAAATCGGAATGTGTAAGTACGCATCCTTGAGATCCAGCGCAATCATGAATTCCTGTGGCTCCAAACCTGCAAATACTGACCGCAGAGATTCCATCTTGAATCTGTAGTAAGTGACGTACTGATTGAGACCCTTTAAGTTCAATATTGGTCTGACCGAGCCATCCAGCTTTGGTACCACAAATAATAACCCTGACCTTGTTGGTGTACAGGGACCGGAATCAAAACTGCTGAATCCAGCAGAGACTGAATGGCAATTTGCAGAACCGCCCTCTTGTCGTCCGACACAGGCAGTCCTGTCTTGAAAAACCGCAGTGGCGGGAGACAGTCGAACTCTATTTTGTAACCTTTTAACACTAAATTGCGGATCCACCCATCTGTGGATGTCTGGAACAACGCCAAATGGAACGTCTGAAGGCGTGCCCCCACAACTGGAGATCCGAGATGGGCTGGGAGCCCGTCATGCCACTGGCTTGTCGGTGACCTTTGCGTCCCGACGACTGGTGTAGGTTTGTTGAAAACCACGTCCTCGACCTCGTCTGCCAGGCGTGGCTGTTCCTCTACCACGGCATCAAAAGGGCTGAGGTCTAAAGGATTTGAACGCCGGGCCAGAGTATTTCCGTCTAGGTACAGTTGGAGGCAATGGTAGGAAAACAGACTTCCCTCCCATGGCCTCAGAAATCCATTTGTCCAATTCAGGACCAAACAACTTCTCGCCACTGTAAGGTAACGCCTCTATACCTCTTTTGACTTCTGCCTCCGCTTGCCAAGAACGCAGCCAGAGTGCTCGTCGTGCCGTAACTATCGACGATGAAAGGCGAGAAGTGAGCTGACAGACGTCAGTAGAAGCTGTACATAGATACTCAGCAGCTTCACAGATTTGATCAGCGAGAAGTATAAGGTGATCGTCATGTAGGGCAGACTTGAGTTCTGTTATCCATACTATTAGCGCCTTAGTTACCCAAGTGCCAACCAACCCAGGTCTAAGTAACACCCCTGCTGCTATATACATGGACTTTAGCATAGCTTCTATTTTACGGTCTGAAGGGTCTTTAAGCGTAGTAGCCATTGGTACCGGTATGGTTAATTTCTTTGTAAGTTTTGACACAGACGAATCCACCATTGGCGGATTCTCCCATGTAGATGTCACAGACTCTGGAAACGGGTAACTAGACTTAAATCGGCGAGGTATAGAAAACCGTGTATCCGGATTCTTTCGTGTTTCTACTAACATCTTATTAAGAGATTCCGAAACAGGAAAACACATTGGAGATCTCTGTCGTTTAGTAAAGACGACTTCATCATTTGTCAGAGGCTCCTCAGTTTGTGTAAACTTCAGAGACTGACGCACCGCTCTGATGAGATTATCAATGCCTGGGCTGTCAAAATCTTCACTATCTGACTGCTGGTCTACTTCGCCCTCCTTACCCTCATCTTGCGCAGTGAGTTCTGGCATAGAATCGTCAGAATGCAACATAGCAGAAACTGGTAAATCATAAGACAAATGAAATTTATCCCTTCTACCTAAAGTGGACTTGGACCTTTGGCATGGCTGAGACCCCTCCGGTAGTTCTGGCGGTCTCACCCGAGACTCAGATCTTGCCGCTTC
Organism: Pseudophryne corroboree; assembly: GCF_028390025.1. Classification (NCBI taxonomy): domain Eukaryota; kingdom Metazoa; phylum Chordata; class Amphibia; order Anura; family Myobatrachidae; genus Pseudophryne; species Pseudophryne corroboree. The sequence goes on from NC_086445.1 coordinate 572,905,990, forward strand.
CCGCTCTTGTCGAGCGACGGCCAATTCTGATTGCAATCCAGCCATGACATCTGTTAGCATAGCCCATGGAGGGTCCGGGGATGAAACCGGCTTTGAAACCGGTGCGGAAATTGTATTCATAACAGAATTCACAAAACATACTGTACATGTGGTAGATCCATCCGGTAACACACTGTTACAGACCTTGCAGTGAAACTGCTTTTTAGTTTTTGCTGGTGCCTTACTCATTATGCAGACAGACAATACAATAGACAAAGACAGACAACTTGCACGACTCAGTAATATAGTACTAAGGTGTGTCTATATATATATCTGGCCAAGAGTAGTGCACGTGGCCAGTACTATATGAAATCTGATCCTAAATTCCCACTAACACCCCTGCACCTCCGGTGGAGTAGAGATGTAGGACAGGAACGTTCTGGAATCACAACAGGAAGAACAGGAAGCATGGTTAAAATAATCCCCATGCCATGCTTACAGTTAAAATCACAGTACAGGTTATAATTTGAGAAAAACATATATAACCTGAAAATATGCTGTTTAACAAATCCTGTTAATAAAGGCTTAATAGCCTATGCATTCTTATAACCCATGCAGCCTTGTATACTGCTGCTGCTATGGGCATTATACACTTCTCCCCCCGTGCAGCTGCGCTGCCTGAGAGACTTCCCCCCCCCCCCCGTGCTCCATGTACCGCTGTATAATCCAGCGGGTAGTGGGTACACGGTGACGGGGAACTTTACAAGGAGCCGGTGCACGGGTAGAGGGAGCCGGGGAGCGCGCTCCATAGCACCATGGAGCGTCGGCTATGAAGTGAAGATAGTGTGGCCGGCGCGGGCTCTGTGCGGCGGGGCTGAGCGGCTCTGGCATCCGCTTACCAGACTAAGCAGCGGCGGTGTCCTGTTAGCGGCGGCCGGCGCACATAGAGGCTGGCGGCGTACATAGCGGCGGGCGGCGTACATAGCGGCGGGCACGCACATAATGAAAAGTGTCCCCACACAGCGGGGCGGCAAGCTCCGTCCAGCCTTTCCTGCAGGTTGTCTGCACTTGGCTGAGAGGGTGCTCTGTAGTGAGGACCGACACGCCAGCAGCTGCTTGTAGCAGCTTCCACTATCCCGGACCCCCAGCCTTTTGGAAGGGAGGTAAGGGATGTGGATAAAGTTTAGTAAAAATAAAAAATAAAAATAAAATATTCAAAATAAGTGTGGGAGCTCCACACAAGCCTTGTTGCTACTTCGAGCACAGAAAAAACACTGAGGTACTCTGGGATATGGAGGGGAGGAGAGTTCTAAATTTAAATATTCAGTGCCCTGTTCCTGCTAAAGCCGTCCATATCCCAAGAGCACTCCAGTGACCCCTAGTGGATGAAAAAGAAATAGAGACTACACTGAAGTCTGTCTACACGGCAGCAGGTGTATCGCAAAGGCCGGTCATAGCGAGTTGCTAGATGACCCATACCATTCACACGTGGGCTTCTCAAATTCAGGAGGGCCTCTCCGGGGATATGCCCCTGGTTACTACGGTGACTCTCCTAAGGCACATTCAGGACACTGCTCGCGTCCTGTGTGACTCTCAAGGAGATGGGCAATATTAATGCTAGGACTTCTGCCATGGCAGTGTCGGCACACAGGGCCTTTTGGTTGCGTCAATGGATAGCGGACGCAGAGTCCAAGCGCAGTGTGGAATCCTTCCCTTTTTCTGGGGATTGGCTCTTTGGGGTTCAGTTGGATATGTGGATTTCCAAAGTCACTGCAGGGTAATCCACGTTTCTCACCTCTGGGTACTCGCGGACTAGGTGTTACTATCTGAGGCCGTCTGTTCTGTCCTTTCAGTCTAACAGATTTCGATCTAAGGCCAGGAGTGCCTCCAATTCGGCTAGAGGCACCAGAGGTAAGATAAAAAAGACCTGCGAACACCGGCTCTCAGGAACAGAGCACGAGTTCTGCTTCCACTAAGTCCTAAGCATGACGGTGCCCACCCACCCCGAGGGAATCTCGAGGTGGGAGCTCGACTGCATCACTTCAGCCACGTCTGGGAGGGTTCCTGCCAGGATACCTGGGTCAGGGACCTCATTTCTCAGGGCTACAAGCTGGAGTAAAACGGGGCTCCTCCCCAACGATTTTTCAAATCAAACTCACAAGCTTTGGAGTATACGCAAGTTATGTTGCAACAGGCCATCCAAAAGTTGGTCCAGTCCCACGTCATTGTTCCAGTACCAATACCACAACGAGGAAAAGGAGATTTATGGTAGACTTACCATTGTTAAATCTCTGCGAGGTACACTGGATTCTACAGGGAATAACATCGGGGCGTAGAGTTGGATCTTGATCCGAGGCACCAACAGGGTAAAGCTTTGACTGTTCCTAGGATGCACTCCACTACTTCCTCTATAGCCCCGCCTCCAGGCACTGAAGCTCAGTTTTGTTAACCAGTCCAATGCAGTAGCAGGTAAGAGAGACGGCAGATGTTAGTTACACAGAACCACATTCTCATGAGAGGAGAAGGGACTAGGGGCTAATGCCATACAAACCCAAAGAAGCGTGTCAGGGTGGGCGCCCTGAGGAATCCAAGTGTACCTCGCAGAAAGAGATTTAACAATGGTAAGTCTACCATAAATCTCCTTTTCTGCAGCGGGGTACACTGGTATTCCACAGGGAATAACATTGGGGATGTCCTAAAGCAGTTTCTCATGGGAGGGGACGCACGGTAGCGGGCACAAGAACCCGGTGTCCAAAGGAAGCATCCTGGGAGGCGGAAGTATGAAAGGCATGGAACCTGATGAACGTGTTCACTGAGGACCATGTAGCCGCCTTGCACAATTGTTCTGCGGACGTGCCACGGCAGGCCTCCCAAGAAGGTCCAAAATACCGAGGAGATTAGGCTATAACAGCAGCAGCTGGAAGATCAGCCTGTGCATAGGCATGTGCAATCACCATTCTAATCCATCTGACCAAGGTCTGCTTATTCGCAGTCCAGCCACGTTTGTGAAAACCAAAGAGTACAAAAAGGGAATCTGACCTCCTAATAAAGGCAGGCCTTTCCACATAAATACGGAGAAGCCGTACCACATCCAAAGATCTTTCTTTGGAGGACAAACTAGAAGAGATGAAGGCTGGAACCACAATCTCCTGGTTAAGGTGAAAAGATGATACCACCTTAAGCAAATAACCTAGGCGAGTTCGAAGAACTGTCTGATCACGGTGAAAAATCAGAAAGGGTGGACGACAGGACAAAGCGCCCAAGTCTGACACCCTCCTAGCTGAGGCAATAGCCAAGAGAAACACAACTTTAAGAGTAAGGCATTTAAGGTCCACAGACTCAAGAGGTTCAAATGGAGACTCTTGTAGGGCATTCAGAACAACAGATAGATCCCATGGAGCCACAGGAGGGACATAGGGAGGTTGAATCTGTAGATCACCCTGAGTGAAAGTGTGAACGTCAGGAAGAAACGCAATTTTTCTCTGAAACCACACCGACAAGGCAGATATATGGACCTTGAGGGAGGCCAGACGAAGGCCCAGCCTAGGCCTTGCTGTAGAAAAGCCAGAAGCCTGGAAGCTCTGAAAGTATATGCATCATAATTCTTAGCAGCACACCAGGTAAAGTAAGAATTCCAGACCCTGTAATAAATCCGAGCCGAAGCTGGTTTACAGGCTTTTAACATAGTTTGAATGACCGCCTCAAAGAATCCTTTTGCTCTCAGGAGTGAAGCTTAAAGAGCCACGCCGTCCAAACCAGTCTGGCCAGGTCCGGCTAGACACAAGGGCCCTGAACGAGGAGGTCTGGGCGTTGAGGAAGTAGAAGAGGACGCTCTATCGAGAGACCCTGTAGGTCTGAGAACCAATGCTGTCTGGGCCACGCTGGAGCGACTAGAAGTAGTATTCCTTCTTGCTTGAATTATTGACTATTACCCTGGGCAGGAGTGACACTGGAGGGAACACGTATGGCAGCTGAAAGTTCCATGGAATTGCCAGTGCGTCCACGAACGTCGCTTGAGGATTCCTTGTCCTTGCTCCGAAGACCGGAACCTTGTGATTGTGTCAAGACGCCATTAGCTCTACATCTGGCAGGCCCCACTTGTCCACTAGGAGTTGAAAGACTTCTGGATGAAGTCTCCACTCTCCGGCGTGCACGTCCTGATGACTGAGTTAGTCCGCTTCCCAGTTGAGTACTCCCGGAATGAAAACTGTCGATATGGCCGGCAGATGGCGTTCCGCCCATTGGTGGATTTTTGACACTTCCATCATTGCCATGCGGCTTCGAGTGCCGCCCTGATGATTTATGTACGCCACCGTGGTGGCGTTGTTTGATTGTACTTGAACAGGCCTGTTCTGTACCAGAGGCAGTGCCAGTGTCAACTCATTGAACACTGCCCGCAACTCCAGAATGTTTATCGGAAGGAGGGATTCCTCCCTGGTCCACCGACCCTGGAGAGAGTGTTGCTCCAACACAGCACCCCAACCTCGCAGAATGGCATTCGTTGTCAGGAGGACCCAGTTGGAGATCCAGAAGGGACGGCCCCTGCTCAATTGTTGGTCCTGTCACCACCAGCTCAGGGACAGACGGACCTCCGGAGTCAAGGAGATCATTTGAGACCTGATCCGATGAGGCAGGCCGTCCCACTTGGAAAGGATTAACCTCTGCAGAGGGCGGGAATGAAATTGAGCGTACTCTACCATGTCGAAAGCCGACACCATGAGGCCTAGTACTTGCATCGCCGAGTGTACCGACACTCTCTGGCGAGTGAGGAAGCCTCCGATCTTGTCCTGAAGTTTCAGGACCTTCTCTGGAGACAGAACAGTCTTTGGCTGTGTGTGTCCAGCAGCGCCCCCTGGTGCACCATGCTGCGAACAGGGACCAGCGAGGACTTCTTCCAATTGATGAGCCACTCATGGGCTTGTAGGAATTGGACCGACAACTCCAGTTGACTGAGGAGGACATCTTGGGAGTTTGCCAGGATCAGCAAGTCGTCCAGATACGGCAGGATCCTGATTCCCTGACGACGGAGGAATGCCGACATGACTGCCATGACCTTGGTGAAAATCCGAGGTGCCGTGGCCAGCCCAAAAGGCAGAGCCTGGAATTGAAAAACAGGATTTTAATACCTACCGGTAAATCCTTTTCTCCTAGTCCGTAGAGGATGCTGGGGTCCAATTCAGTACCATGGGGTATAGACGGGTCCGCAGGAGCCATGGGCACTTTAAGACTTTTTCAGAGTGTGAACTGGCTCCTCCCTCTATGCCCCTCCTCCAGACCTTAGTATAGAAACTGTGCCCAGTAGACAGACATCTTCGAGAGAAGGAATTACTTTTAAGATCGTGGTGAGATTTATACCAGCTCACCCTTCACCCATGCCGCACAACATGGCATGCAACATAACACATACCAACACGCATGAACAAGTTCAGCAACATGCTGAAGAACAATTTCAACACAACAACTTGTGTAAGACTATAAAAACAGAACTACTGCAGGTAAAGAAGCACTGGGCAGGCGCCCAGCATCCCCTAAGGACTAGGAGAAAATAATTTACCGGTAGGTATTAAAATCCTGTTTTCTCTTACGTCCTAGAGGATGCTGGGTTCCAATTCAGTACCATGGGGTTGTACCAAAGCTCTCAGTACGGGCGGGAGAGTGCGGATGTTCCTGCAGAACTGATTGACCAAATTTTAGGTCATCAGCAGACAAGGTGTCAAACTTGTAAAACTTTGCAAACGTGTTTGCCCCTGACCAAGTAGCTGCTCAACAAAGCTGTAAAGCCGAGACACCCCGGGCAGCCGCCCAGGACGAGCCCACCTTTCTTTTAGAATGGGCCTTTACCGAATTCAGTACCGGCAATCCTGCCGTGGAATGAGCCTGCTGAATCGTGCACCTGATCCAGCATGCAATAGTCTGCTTAGAAGCAGGACACCCAATCTTGTTTGGGTCGTACAGGACAAACAGAGCCTCTGTTTTCCTTAACTGAGATGTTCTCGTGACATAATTTTCAAAGCTCTGACTACATCCAGAGACTTTGGCACAGCTGATATGTCAGTAGCCACTGGCACTACAATACGTTGGTTCATATGAAAAGAAGAAACTACCTTTGGAAGAAATTGCTGACGTGTTCTTAGTTCAGCCCTATCTTCGTGAAAGGTCAAATAAGGGCTCTTGTGAGACAAGGCCCCTAACTCAGAAACCCGCCTTGCGGATGCCAAGGCCAACAGCATGACCACTTTCCAAGTGAGAAACTTCAACTCCACCTCTACTAGAGGTTCAAACCAATCTGATTGAAGGAACTGCAACATCATGTTAAGATCCCATGGTGCCGTAGGAGGCACAAATGGTGGTTGGATGCGCAGAACCCCCTACACGAACATCTGAACCTCAGGAAGGGAAGCCAACTGTTTCTGAAAGAAAATGGACAAAGTCGAAATTTGAACCTTGATTGACCCCAATCTCAAGCCTGCATGCACACCTGCATGTAAAAATAGGAGAAGTCGTCCTAATTGAAATTCCTCCGTTGGAGCCTTTTTGGTTTCACACCAAGATACATATTTTCTCCAAATACGGTGGTAATGTCTAGACGTTACTCCTTTCCTGGCCTGAATAAGTGTGGGAATGACTTATTGGGGAATACCCTCGCGCAGAGGAAGAGGCCGAGGATCTTCTATGATTAACTTCTGAAGATCTGGATACCAAGCGCTCCTTGGCCAGTCTGAGACAATGAGGATCGCTCGAATCCTTGTTCTTCTTATGATCTTGAGAATTTTTGGTATTAGTGGAATTGGAGGGAACACATACACCGACTGAAACACCCACTGGGTCACCAGTGCATCCACTGCTATGCTTGTGGGTCTCTTGAACTGGAACAATATCTCTGAAGCTTCTTGTTCAGACGAGATGCCATCATGTCTACTTGAGGAATGCCCCAATGACTTGTCACCTCTGCAAAGGTTTCTTGGTGGAGGCTCCACTCTCCTGGATGGAGATCGTGTCTGCTGAGGAAGTCCGCCTCCCAGTTGTCCACTCCCGGAATGAAAATTGCCAACAGGTCTCTTGCGTGTCTTTCTCCCCAGAGAAGAATCTTTTTCACCTCTGCCATTGCTGCTCTGCTTTTCATCCCTCCCTGATGATTTATGTAAGCTACCGCTGTTACATTGTCTGACTGGATCTGTATGGGTTGATCTTGAAGAAGATGCACCGCTTGTAGAAGGCCATTGTAAATGGCCCTCAACTCCAGAATGTTTATGTGAAGAAGTGTTTCTTGACTTGACCATCTTCCTTGGAAGTTTTCCCCTTGTGTGACTGCTCCCCAGCCTCGGAGACTTGCATCCGTGGTCACCAGGATCCAGTCCTGAATCCCGAACCTGCGTCCCTCTAGGAGGTGAGAACTGTGTAGCAACCACAGGAGCGATATTCTGGCTTTTGTCGACAGGATTATCTTCTGATGCATGTGTAGATGCGATCCGGACCATTTGTCCAACAAATCCCACTGGAATACTCTGGCATGGAAGCGGCCTAACTGCAGTGCTTCGTAGGCTGCTACTATCTTTCCCAACAAACGTATGCATTGATGAATCGACACCCGAGTTGGTTTCAGAATTTGTTTGACCATCTTCTGAATTTCCAGAGCCTTTTCCACTGGAAGAAATACTTTCTGTACTTTGGTGTCCAGTATCATTCCCAGAAATGATAATCTTCTTGTCGGTTCCAACTGCGACTTTGGATAATTTATGATCCAACCATGTTGTTGAAGCACTGTCAGGGATAGAGCAATACTCTGCACCAACTTCTCCCTGGACCTCGCCTTTATCAGGAGATCGTCCAGGTAAGGTATAATGTTGACTCCTTGCTTGCGTAGGAGAACCATCATCTCCGCCATCACCTTGGTAAACACCCTTGGTAATGGTAATGTTTGGAATTGGTAATGACGATCCTGTACTGCGAACCTCAGGTAAGCTTGATGCGGAGGATAAATTGGAACATGCAAGTAAGCATCCTTGATGTCCACAGACACCATGAATTCCTTCTCCTCCAGACTGGAGATCACTGCCATCAGAGTCTCCATTTTGAATTTGAACCTTTTGAGGTAAAGATTCAGTGTTTTCAGATTTAGAATCGGTCTAACCGAGCCGTCCAGCTTCGGGACTACAAAGAGGCTTGAATAAAAACCTCTTCCTTGTTGTGACAAGGGAACTAGGACAATTACTTCATCCTGACATAATTTCTGTATTGCTTCTGTCACATTTGTTTTGTCTTGAGCAGAAGCTGGTAAGGCCGATTTGAAAAAATGGCATGGGGGAAGGTGTTGAAACTCCAGCTTGTACCCTTGGGACACTATTTGTAAAATCCAAGGGTCCAGATCTGATTGTACACAGATCTGACTGAAGAGTTCCAGACGTGCCCCCACAGGAGCCCCAGCGTCATGCTGTGGTTTTTGCAGCAGCAGACGATGATTTCTGCTCCTGTGATACTGAAGTCGTTGAGGACTTCTTACCTTTTCCCTTTCCTCTTCCTGCGAAAAGGGGTACTTTTGCTACTTTTTGTATTTGTTGGGCCGAAAGGACTGCATCTGATTTGAGTGATGTGTCTTCTTTGTTGGAGCCAGTGCATAAGGCAGAAAATTTGACTTACCTGCGGTAGCCGCAGAATCTAAGGCATCCAGCTGATCCCCAAATAACGCCCCCCCCCCTTTGTATAGGAGGGTCTCCATATTCCTTTTGGACTCCGCGTCTGCATTCCATTGACGAATCCACAGCGCTCTACATGCTGAAATCGCCATGGTAGCAGCTCTTGATTCCAAGAGACCAATATCTTTCATAGCTTCCACCATGTAACCTGCAGCGTCCTTAATATGACCTAACGTTAGGAGCATATCATCTTTATCTATAGTGTCAATACATGCTGACAAGTTTTCAGACCACCTTTCTATAGCATTACCCATGCACAGGCAATGGTAGGTCTGAGTAATGTACCATTTGTCACATAAAGATATTTTAACGTTGTCTCTAACTTGCGGTCTGCCGGCTCCTTTAATGAAGCCGTCCCAGGCGCGGGCAGAATCACCTTTTTAGTTAACCTTGACAGAGCACTGTCTAATATGGGGGTGACTCCCACTTTTTTCTGTCCTCTTCAGGAAAGGGGTAAGCCGCCTGAATTCTTTTGGGAATCTGAAATTTCTTTTCTGGGTTAGACCAGACCTCTTCAAAGAGTTTATTTAGTTCATTAGATGGAGGAAACATTACATCAGGCTTTTTATTTTTATTAAAATAAGCCTTTTCCTGAGGCACAGGAGGTGTCTCTGTAACCTCTAACACCTCCCTAATTGCAACAATCTACATTGAATGCTTTTTGCCAGTTTTGGTTCAATCCCCCTGGAATCACTAATGTCAAAACTGGAATCTGAGTCCGTGTCGGTATCATTCTGGACTACTTGTGCAAATGATCGTTTTTGTGACTTGGAGGGGTCCCCTGTGGATGAGGAGGGAGGACTAGCAAAAATCACATCTTCCACGGATTTTCTCCAGTTCTCTGCATGCTGTTCAGACATATGTAATCTTTTATTCATTTTAGATACACTTTTGCGTAACTCTCTCACCCACTCAGGTTCTTGCTGCGACGGCAGCGCCACCACCTTACATTCCTGTTCACCTAAAATGGCTTCCTCAGGGGAAGAGCTCCCACGTTCTCAGACATGTCCCACATGTGTAATATCACACCACAGACACTCAGGGGGGCTACCGGAGACAGACCCACAGTGAAATCTGTCAGAGGAACACAGAAAAGAGTCGCCAGCTCACAGCTCAGCACCTTATTAAAGATTTTGGTATAAATATCAAATGTATACAAATAACCTTTCAGCGCTATATATTGCCAATAATGGGTCCACAGACCTAAAACTATACCCCCCCCCCCTTCTATAACACCCTGATACTTGTTCAGATGTTGAGAAGAGGACCAGCGTTGCTTCAGCCTTGCATACACAGTAGAAAATGGCGCTGAGTTAGGGAGTGCTGGCAGTCTGAGAAGCTATGCCCACCTGTGATGGCGCGCTTCTCCTCAGCAGAATGCAATAATATTATTTATACTGGCGGGGTTGTAAAACAGAGGTAAAATACATGTATATTACATTTCTTGCCAGTGAGAGTAGGTGTTTCATGCTGCTCAGGGCGTTCAGGGTCCTGAATTGGACCCCAGCATCCTCTAGGACGTAAGAGAAATGAAGGTTACCAATAGCAAACTGCAGATATTGCTGATGCGAAATGGCAACAGGTATGTGCAGGTCAGTGCCGTACCTAGGCATTTTAGCGCTGTGTGCAAGAAACAACATTGGCGCCCTCCCGCAATGTAAGATAGGGGCAGTGCGCGCCGTAGGCGCGCAAAAAATATATAGGGGCGTGGCTTCATGGGGAAGGGGGTGGCCACAAAATAATAGCATTTCATACTACGGTGCACAGTAGTCTCCATTATTCAAATTACGCTGCACAGTAGCGCCACTACACCAGGTAGAGCCCCTTTTATACATTACAGCAGACAGTGTCCCCCTTTTTACACATTACAGCAGACAGTCCCCCTTTTTACATATTACAGCAGACAGCGTCCCCTTTTTACACATTACGGCAGACAGCGTCCCCTTTTTACACATTACGGCAGACAGCTTCCCCTTTTTTTACACATTACAGCAGACAGCGTCCCCTTTTTTACACATTATGGCAGACAGCGTCCCCCTTTTTTACACATTACAGCAGACAGCATCCCCTTTTTTAACATTACCGCAGACAGCGTCCCCTTTATACACATTACAGCAGACAGCGTCCACGTTTTTACACATTACGGCAGACGGTGTCCCCCTTTATACACATTGCAGCAGACAGCGTCCCCCTTTTTACACATTGCGGCAGGTAGGCCCCCTTTTTACATATTACGGCAGCCAGTCCCCCTTTTTTTACAGCAGACGGTGCCCCCCTTTTTACACATTGCGGCAGCCAGTCCCCCTTTTTACACATTACGGCAGCCAGTCCCAGAGCTGGATTAAGGCTTCGGGGGGCCTGGGGTACTTAAGACAGGGGGGCCCTAAGATTTAAAATTAAAATCATAGCGTCTTCAATCACTACAAAGAAAATTACGATTAGATGGTAAATTTGACAGAATCTTTCAGACTAATCCATCTTAAATGGAATATTATTATTTCATATTTTACACAAAAACAATATACAATATATTTTAATCAAGGTTTTTTTAATACAGTTTTGAAATTAACAATACAAACGTTGCAGACTATTTAACTGCTGCTAAACAATACCCAGTATAAATAAAAAGTGCAAATAAATAAAATATGTCCAAAGACTGTGCAAAATCCTAACAGGTGAAATGAGTGACCTGACATTGTATTTTGTTTCACACTTGCAGGCAATAACATTGGGCTGCATTTTAACAGAAATACAGCAACCATAGGATAACATTATATCAAAACTTATGTTTTCTTGCTTTAACACGGGCAAAGTTTTCAATAATGGTTTCAAAGCAGATTCCTCGCATCAGTTCACTTTCAATACTTAGAAGAGTTAATGCCTTTAGGCGCTCATCCCGCATTGTCGATCTCAGTTTATTTTTTATAAGTGTTAATTTGCTAAATGAACGCTCTCCTGAGCAGTTTGTGACCATTAAACAAAGGTAGATTCTCAGAGAGACAGCTACATTAGGAAAAACATCCTCGATCTTTTGTTCATACAACAACTTTGCTTGAGATGAAGGTGTGTGACAGCTCCTTCCTTTGGCAAACTGTACAAACTGAACCATTTCTTGAGGATACACTTCTTTGTCTAGATCTAGTGGATAATGTTCAGCAAGTTTCGTAGCCTCTGCCACTATTTCTCCATCCGTCATTTTGGAAGAGCTTAGCACAACCTTGAAACGATTATATATAACAGAATAGGCAACAATTCTATCATTCAGTGCCATTTTGAGGCAATCAAGTATGTGCAAGTATGTCTCCACACGAAATTTTTCTCTTGCAGAAAATGTGGTTTCTTCTGACTCCACACTATCCACATTCCTTTTTTTCTTTCTTGCACGAGTTACTCTATAGTCTGATATACCACTTGCTGCTTGTGCCTCCTTCTCCAAGTTATCAAAACTTCCACGCAGTGAATCTAAAAAGTGACCTAGAGATTCTAGTAAATCTACAGCAACCTTGAGGTCATTAGTCATGGATTGCAGTGCTTTGCTTGTTGTATTAAATCTGGACAGAATGGTGTTCCAGAGGTGACAGAGGAATGCAATTTCCAGCAAATCCATATCCTGAGACAAGGTGTCCGCTTCGTGTCTTGTAGCTGAACTTTGTTGTTTATCTTCGAAAATTTCATCAAAGGCATCTTGAATGTTTTTGTATCCTTTGGCTAAGGCAGCAGTTGCATCTGCACGAGCAGACCATCTTGTTTCTGATAGATTCTTCACTGTGAGTCCTTGCTTTCCCAGATGATTCATTAAAACAGACCAACGGTAGGTGGAAGCAGAAAAGAATTGGTAAACACTTGAGAGAAAACCAAAGAAGTTTACAGCTTCCACACAGCAATCAACAGCATTTGATCCAACAAGGTTTAAGGAATGCGCTGTGCATGGCACAAACACAGCCAGAGGATTAGATTCCTTCACCCTTGCTTGCATTCCAGAATATTTTCCAGCCATGTTGCTTGCATTATCATAAGTCTGTCCACGGCAATCCATGATATCAATGTTTTCAGACTTCAAATATTCTAGCAAGTCTTCTGTGAGGTCTGCAGCCTTATGACTATAAATCCTTAGAAATGTGAGAAAACGCTCAACTGGTATGCCATTCAATACATAACATACAGTAACACTGAGCTGATCAGCATGGGTTACATCTGGTGTTGAATCAACCGACACTGAGAAATATTTAGAAAGTGAAATCTCTTTCACAATATGGTTTGTCACCTGCTTTGCTATAAGTTCGATAAACTCTTCAACAATTGTTGATGAAAGATAGCCTGTCCTGTCGCGTCCACTGTTTCCAAAGTCTTGGATATGTTTTGCCAGGAAAGGATCAAATTGTGCTATCAATTCAATGATTCCAAGAAAGTTACCATTATACTTTGAACCAACTGTCTCATCACTCCCGCGAAAAGCTAAACCTCTCTCTGCTAAAAGTTTCACAACTGCTACAACTCTGCGTAGTACTTCACACCAGTATTGTTTTCTTTCCACGAACTGTCGTTTCATATAACTGTCAATATGACCTGATTTTTCACCAAGTTCACGGGCTTGCAAAATGCAGTTCCGGTGCGCATCACTTTCTTCATGGATTTTTATCCTCTCTTGTGCCTTTTTCCAGTGAGAGAATCCATCAGCAAGTGAGAACTTGTCTTTTTTACTTCCCATCAGTGTACAATAAGTACAATAAATGGAACCCTTTGAATCACTATATGACATCCATTTTCTGTGATGGACTACACCATTAGGCCAGCATCCATAAAATATGGTGTTTTTAAAGAAACGATGATATCCTCTTGGTCTGGCCTGAGAAGGTTTGTAGTAGCGTGATGACTTGTGATATTTGTCAGACTCACATTTGTTTTGGCAGTTCTCTAATCCTTGTTTTAGCCAATAATCAACTGTTGCAGAGCTGATTGGAAACCACTTTGCAGGATCTGTTGATTGGTGTTCACTTAGTGTAGCGAGAGCATGACTTTGTTCTTCAGTACCTTTACTTGTTGAAGGTCCACCATGTTCTGTCAATTGCTGATTTTCATTATCACTGCCTTCAAAAGGACTTTGTCCAATTTCTCCACTTTCTTCATCAACAAATTTTGAAAATGTTGACTCTGTTTCTTTCTGATTATGTGGTGCACTTGTGTCTGCTGAATGTCTGCAGTGACCGCTTTCAGGAACAGTGTCTTCACATTCATCATCAAAAGATTTTGCAATATTTGACTCTGTACGCTTCAAATTATGTTGTTCAGTTATTTCTGTTGAATGTCTGATTGGCATTTGTGATGTGCTTGGACTGGTAGTAGACGTATTTGGTTGAAAGAAATAATTTAACTTGGGCATCTTTGCCAAGACTGCATCAGCACTTCGCTTCTTCTCTTTTGCCTGTTTGCGCTTTTGAGCTCCTGAAGCTAAAAGTCTTTTTGGCATTTTGAAGGACTGAAAAAAAGATATATAGATAAACAGATATAGCTAGACACATATATATATATATATATATATATATATATATATGATATATAGATATATATATAGATATATAGAGCAGGGCAGGTTAATACTATTTTAGCTATGAATTTCTGCTAATAAAGATATCTGTGTATTACAACACTGTGAGCTGCTCTTGTGTCTGACAGGCTCTGATGTCTTATATCTAGATTTTCCCTGCACCAACTTCATGGATTTACATACAGTAAAAGCATGGGGTTAGCTATAGTGGTTTCAAGAGGTGCAATTGCTATTGGGTCCAGAGGCTTAGGGAGTACTGAACCAGGTTATATAGTTGCATACCAAATTCCCAGATTTGCCTACTAAGCAATTGGGGTGGTCTTCAGTATGCCGGCTGTCGGGATCCCGGAGCACAGTATACCAGCGCCGGAATCCCGACAGCCGGCATACCGACACTTATTCTCCCTCGTGGGGGTCCACGACCGCCCTGGAGGGAGAATAAAATAGCGTGGCGCGCATAGCGCGCCACCATGCCGGCAGCGTGGCGAGCCCGCAAGGGTCTCATTTGCACTTGCCACACTGTCGGTAAGCCGACTGTCGACTTCCCGGCGCCGGTATGCTGGTCGCCGGGAGCCCGACCGCCGGCATACCATACCACACACACCTAAGCAATTGGGTCCGAGCCACTGTCCAGCCTAAATAGATGAGTGTGTAGTGAATGTTATAAATGGGCGCTATAATGTGGCATAATATGAACTGGGGACACTATGTCATAATATGAATTGGAGGTACTGTGTGGTATAATGTGTACTGGCAGCTCTACAATAAGACATAATATGAACTAAGGAACTACTATGGTTCATAAAACAAACTATGGGGTATAAAATTAACTAAGTCACTACTATGCAATTATAGGTCATAAAATTGGCAACTGCTGGGGAGAGGTGTCTCTCTACAGCATTGGAACAGGGGCCCTTTGAAAATATTGCTAATGGGTGAACTACCTTTTCGGCGTGTCTCGCACCGCCTTTTGGGTGTGTCTAGCACTATTTTACATTCTATCGGTAAAATCACATGGCGTAATCTAATTTCTCCCTAGTTCCTAATAATACAAGTAGATATAATACACCCCAGAGAAATAAAATGAAACATAATGGTGAGACCACTGGACGGTACTGACTGTCCGCTAAGGCATAACCCTGAGTCCTAGCTGCCGCTGCATCCTATCGTTACTTACACTTCCCCAACCTATCCTTGACCTAGTGGCGGAACTAGAGAGTGGTGTGCCTTGGTGTAAAATTCACATTACACCACACAGTATGAGTCAAAATGAACATTTCACCACACGATATGAGACGAAATTCACATTACGCCACATGGTATAAGCTAAAATTCACATTACATCGCATGCCATAAGCCAAAATTCACATTATGTAACATGGTATGAGCCAAAATTTACATTACGCCAGACAGTATGAGATAAAATTCACATTATGCCACACTGTATGAGCCAAAATTTACATTCTGCCACACAGCAAGAGATAATTACATTACGTCACACGGTATGAGCTGAAATTTACATTACGCCACCGCTGAAATTTACATTACGCCACGCGGTATGAGCCAAAATCTATATTACGCCTCACAGTATGAGTAAACATTTACATTGTGCCACACACCAAGAGATAAAATTCACATTACGCCACACTGTATGAGCCACAATTCACATTACATCACACTGAATGAGCCGCAATTCGCATTACACCACACTGTATGAGCCGCAATTCACATTACGCCACAGTGTATGAGCCACAACTCACATAACACCACACTGTATGAGCCGCAATTCACATTACGCCACACGGTAGGAAACAAAATTTACATTACACCACGCTTTATGAGATAAAATTCACATTACGCCACACTGTATGAGCCAAAATTTACATTCTGCCACACAGCAAGAGATAATCGCATTACGTCACACGTTATGAGCTGAAATTTACATTACGCCACGCGGTATGAGGCAAAATTCACATTATGCCACGTGCGAATGAGCAGCTGCGGCCTGGCCTGAAAAGACCCCATAGTACCCCCCAAACATATTATATAATACACAGTGCCCCCAAACACATTATGTGACACATGGTGCCCCTCCAAATACATTATATAACACACATTGGTGGTCATTCCGAGTTGATCGCTCGTTATTTTTTTTTTCGCAACGGAGCGATCAGTCGCTAACGCGCATGCGCAATGTCCGCACTGCGACTGCGCCAAGTAAATTTGCTATGCAGTCAGGTTTTTTACTCACGGCATTACGAGGATTTTTCTTCGTTCTGGTGATCGTAATGTGATTGACAGGAAGTGGGTGTTTCTGGGCGGAAACTGGCCGTTTTATGGGTGTGTGTGAAAAAACGCTGACGTTTTTTGGAAAAACGCGGGAGTGGCTGGAGAAACGGGGGAGTGCCTGAGCGAACGCTGGGCGTGTGTGTGACGTCAATCCAGGAACGAAACTGACTGAACTGATCGCAATGGCAGAGTAAGTCTGGAGCTACTCAGAAACTGCTAAGAGAGGTCTAATCGCAATATTGCGAATCCGTCGTTCGCAATTTTGAGAAGCTAAGATACACTCCCAGTAGGCGGCGGTTTAGCGTGTGTAAAGCTGCTAAAAGCAGCTTGCGAGCGAACAACTCGGAATGAGGGCCATTATACATTACTTCTGGGTACAGTCCTGTTCACATGTGGGTTCCGGTAGCAGGTGCTGCTGACAAATGTACTCTACTGCCCCTGCATGTCTGTCGCCGGGCCTGCTGACCGGGCATAGAGGGCGAGTGTAGACAGGAAAGGGTCGGGTGCAGAGCCGGATTAAGAAGGGGGCCCCGGGGATAAGTACCCCGGGCCCCCTTTTTTCAAAGGGCCCCCCGCCGCCGCAGATCGGATCTCTGTTTCCGATCTGCGGTTTTGCGCTGCACTCCCGTCTCCCGGGAGCCGGCCGGCGCCACACGCGTCACCAGGGCAGCTCAGCAACTGCTGTCCCTGGCGGCTCCGGCTCCCGCTCCAAGGCTGGCGCTGTCTCTAATGGATGGGCAGCTGAGCGACGGCTCAGCTGCCCAATAATGTGACGAACAGCAGCCTGCGGCTCAGTCATTGGCTGGGCGCGCAGGCTGCACTGCAGGGAAGGAGGACGGCGCGGAGGGAGCAGCAGGCACCCATTTGCTGGCAGCTCTCCCATCCTACCTGTGCTGTGCCAAAGCACACAAAAACGTATGGCTCTTTCTATTACATTATGTACTGGGTTTTAATATGTATGTGTATATATATATATATATATATGTGTATATATACATATGTGTGTATATATATATATATATATATATGTGTGTATATATACATATGTGTGTGTATATATATATATATATATATATATATATATATATATGTGTATATATATATATATATATATATAAAGAGAGTTTTTATAGGTCAGTGCGCTTAGTCTCACGTCCAAATGTTCCTTTAAAGGAAGGGGTCGTCAGAAAGTTCTGCTGTTTGGATTTTAGTCAGTCGTGGATACTCTGTTAATAAACACCTCCCAAGCTTCTTTGGTGGCTGCTCAGTTCTTCAAAATATGACTTGGGTATGTTCAGTCATGCAATTCTGTGAAGGCAGGGGAGAAGAACAAGCGCCATATGGTGTAGTATTTTAAAATAAATGGGAGCGGTAGATATGTGTATAAAATGTAAGTACCGGATAGATTCTTGAGATTAGACACAATGCTCTGCTTCTAGACTTCCCTCTTAATGTATGATCATACATTAAGAGGGAAGTCTAGAAGCAGAGCATTGTGTCCCTCCTGGAGAGGGTCATGTTGGGAGGTGGGGAACAGCCACAAAGAATTTATTGAGACAGACAGGCGCCTAATCTCAAGAATCTATCCGGTACTTACATTTTATACACATATCTACCGCTCCCATTTATTTTAAAATACTACACCATATGGCGCTTGTTCTTCTCCCCTGCCTTCACATATATATATATATATATATATATATATATATATATATATATATATATATATATAATATATATATATATGTATATGTATGTATATGTGTGTGTGTGTGTGTATATATATATATATGTATATATATATATATATGTGTGTGTTTACATACCTGTGTATATATATATATATATATATATATATATTTATCATAGGCACACACTCGTAGCTGACTTATTGCCGAGCATGCAGTTCTATTCCTGACTGTGACCGCACTGTACGCCCGCCCACGCTTTACGCCTGCTGGCACTGACAGCCCGCTCTCGACGGCCGTCCGCCTGCACAGACTTCCAACGTTTAGAGACCTTCCGCTCTTTACGGCCGCTCACTACGCCCGCCCACACCCGCTCTCTACACCCGCGCCCGTCATCCACCCGACCCTTTCCTGTCTACACTCGCCCTCTATGCCCGGTCAGCAGGCCCGGCGACAGACATGCAGGGGCAGTAGAGTACATTTGTCAGCAGCACCTGCTACCGGAACCCACATGTGAACAGGACTGTACCCAGAAGTAATGTATAATGGCCCTCGTTCCGAGTTGTTCGCTCGCAAGCTGCTTTTAGCAGCTTTACACACGCTAAACCGCCGCCTACTGGGAGTGTATCTTAGCTTCTCAAAATTGCGAACGACGGATTCGCAATATTGCGATTAGACCTCTCTTAGCAGTTTCTGAGTAGCTCCAGACTTACTCTGCCATTGCGATCAGTTCAGTCAGTTTCGTTCCTGGATTGACGTCACACACACGACCAGCGTTCGCTCAGGCACTCCCCCGTTTCTCCAGCCACTCCCGCGTTTTTCCAAAAAACGTCAGCGTTTTTTCACACACACCCATAAAACGGCCAGTTTCCGCCCAGAAACACCCACTTCCTGTCAATCACATTACGATCACCAGAACGAAGAAAAATCCTCGTAATGCCGTGAGTAAAAAACCTGACTGCATAGCAAATTTACTTGGCGCAGTCGCAGTGCGGACATTGCGCATGCGCGTTAGCGACTGATCGCTCCGTTGCGAAAAAAAAAATAACGAGCGATCAACTCGGAATGACCACCAATGTGTGTTATATAATGTATTTGGAGGGGCACCATGTGTCACATAATGTGTTTGGGGGCACTGTGTATTATATAATATGTTTGGGGGGTACTATGGGGTCTTTTCAGGCCAGGCCGCAGCTGCTCATTCGCACGTGGCATAATGTGAATTTTGCCTCATACCGCGTGGCGTAATGTAAATTTCAGCTCATAACGTGTGACGTAATGCGATTATCTCTTGCTGTGTGGCAGAATGTAAATTTTGGCTCATACAGTGTGGCGTAATGTGAATTTTATCTCATAAAGCGTGGTGTAATGTAAATTTTGTTTCCTACCGTGTGGCGTAATGTGAATTGCGGCTCATACAGTGTGGTGTTATGTGAGTTGTGGCTCATACACTGTGGCGTAATGTGAATTGCGGCTCATACAGTGTGGTGTAATGCGAATTGCGGCTCATTCAGTGTGATGTAATGTGAATTGTGGCTCATACAGTGTGGCGTAATGTGAATTTTATCTCTTGGTGTGTGGCACAATGTAAATGTTTACTCATACTGTGAGGCGTAATATAGATTTTGGCTCATACCGCGTGGCGTAATGTAAATTTCAGCGGTGGCGTAATGTAAATTTCAGCTCATACCGTGTGACGTAATGTAATTATCTCTTGCTGTGTGGCAGAATGTAAATTTTGGCTCATACAGTGTGGCATAATGTGAATTTTATCTCATACTGTCTGGCGTAATGTAAATTTTGGCTCATACCATGTTACATAATGTGAATTTTGGCTTATGGCATGCGATGTAATGTGAATTTTAGCTTATACCATGTGGCGTAATGTGAATTTCGTCTCATATCGTGTGGTGAAATGTTCATTTTGACTCATACTGTGTGGTGTAATGTGAATTTTACACCAAGGCACACCACTCTCTAGTTCCGCCACTAGGTCAAGGATAGGTTGGGGAAGTGTAAGTAACGATAGGATGCAGCGGCAGCTAGGACTCAGGGTTATGCCTTAGCGGACAGTCAGTACCGTCCAGTGGTCTCACCATTATGTTTCATTTTATTTCTCTGGGGTGTATTATATCTACTTGTATTATTAGGAACTAGGGAGAAATTAGATTACGCCATGTGATTTTACCGATAGAATGTAAAATAGTGCTAGACACACCCAAAAGGCGGTGCGAGACACGCCGAAAAGGTAGTTCACCCATTAGCAATATTTTGAAAGGGCCCCTGTTCCAATGCTGTAGAGAGACACCTCTCCCCAGCAGTTGCCAATTTTATGACCTATAATTGCATAGTAGTGACTTAGTTAATTTTATACCCCATAGTTTGTTTTATGAACCATAGTAGTTCCTTAGTTCATATTATGTCTTATTGTAGAGCTGCCAGTACACATTATACCACACAGTACCTCCAATTCATATTATGACATAGTGTCCCCAGTTCATATTATGCCACATTATAGCGCCCATTTATAACATTCACTACACACTCATCTATTTAGGCTGGACAGTGGCTCGGACCCAATTGCTTAGGTGTGTGTGGTATGGTATGCCGGCGGTCGGGCTCCCGGCGACCAGCATACCGGCGCCGGGAAGTCGACAGTCGGCTTACCGACAGTGTGGCAAGTGCAAATGAGACCCTTGCGGGCTCGCCACGCTGCCGGCATGGTGGCGCGCTATGCGCGCCACGCTATTTTATTCTCCCTCCAGGGCGGTCGTGGACCCCCACGAGGGAGAATAAGTGTCGGTATGCCGGCTGTCGGGATTCCGGCGCTGGTATACTGTGCTCCGGGATCCCGACAGCCGGCATACTGAAGACCACCCCAATTGCTTAGTAGGCAAATCTGGGAATTTGGTATGCAACTATATAACCTGGTTCAGTACTCCCTAAGCCTCTGGACCCAATAGCAATTGCACCTCTTGAAACCACTATAGCTAACCCCATGCTTTTACTGTATGTAAATCCATGAAGTTGGTGCAGGGAAAATCTAGATATAAGACATCAGAGCCTGTCAGACACAAGAGCAGCTCACAGTGTTGTAATACACAGATATCTTTATTAGCAGAAATTCATAGCTAAAATAGTATTAACCTGCCCTGCTCTATATATCTATATATATATATATATATATATATATATATATATATATATATATGTGTCTAGCTATATCTGTTTATCTATATATCTTTTTTTCAGTCCTTCAAAATGCCAAAAAGACTTTTAGCTTCAGGAGCTCAAAAGCGCAAACAGGCAAAAGAGAAGAAGCGAAGTGCTGATGCAGTCTTGGCAAAGATGCCCAAGTTAAATTATTTCTTTCAACCAAATACGTCTACTACCAGTCCAAGCACATCACAAATGCCAATCAGACATTCAACAGAAATAACTGAACAACATAATTTGAAGCGTACAGAGTCAAATATTGCAAAATCTTTTGATGATGAATGTGAAGACACTGTTCCTGAAAGCGGTCACTGCAGACATTCAGCAGACACAAGTGCACCACATAATCAGAAAGAAACAGAGTCAACATTTTCAAAATTTGTTGATGAAGAAAGTGGAGAAATTGGACAAAGTCCTTTTGAAGGCAGTGATAATGAAAATCAGCAATTGACAGAACATGGTGGACCTTCAACAAGTAAAGGTACTGAAGAACAAAGTCATGCTCTCGCTACACTAAGTGAACACCAATCAACAGATCCTGCAAAGTGGTTTCCAATCAGCTCTGCAACAGTTGATTATTGGCTAAAACAAGGATTAGAGAACTGCCAAAACAAATGTGAGTCTGACAAATATCACAAGTCATCACGCTACTACAAACCTTCTCAGGCCAGACCAAGAGGATATCATCGTTTCTTTAAAAACACCATATTTTATGGATGCTGGCCTAATGGTGTAGCCCATCACAGAAAATGGATGTCATATAGTGATTCAAAGGGTTCCATTTATTGTACTTATTGTACACTGATGGGAAGTAAAAAAGACAAGTTCTCACTTGCTGATGGATTCTCTCACTGGAAAAAGGCACAAGAGAGGATAAAAATCCATGAAGAAAGTGATGCGCACCGGAACTGCATTTTGCAAGCCCGTGAACTTGGTGAAAAATCAGGTCATATTGACAGTTATATGAAACGACAGTTCGTGGAAAGAAAACAATACTGGTGTGAAGTACTACGCAGAGTTGTAGCAGTTGTGAAACTTTTAGCAGAGAGAGGTTTAGCTTTTCGCGGGAGTGATGAGACAGTTGGTTCAAAGTATAATGGTAACTTTCTTGGAATCATTGAATTGATAGCACAATTTGATCCTTTCCTGGCAAAACATATCCAAGACTTTGGAAACAGTGGACGCGACAGGACAGGCTATCTTTCATCAACAATTGTTGAAGAGTTTATCGAACTTATAGCAAAGCAGGTGACAAACCATATTGTGAAAGAGATTTCACTTTCTAAATATTTCTCAGTGTCGGTTGATTCAACACCAGATGTAACCCATGCTGATCAGCTCAGTGTTACTGTATGTTATGTATTGAATGGCATACCAGTTGAGCGTTTTCTCACATTTCTAAGGATTTATAGTCATAAGGCTGCAGACCTCACAGAAGACTTGCTAGAATATTTGAAGTCTGAAAACATTGATATCATGGATTGCCGTGGACAGACTTATGATAATGCAAGCAACATGGCTGGAAAATATTCTGGAATGCAAGCAAGGGTGAAGGAATCTAATCCTCTGGCTGTGTTTGTGCCATGCACAGCGCATTCCTTAAACCTTGTTGGATCAAATGCTGTTGATTGCTGTGTGGAAGCTGTAAACTTCTTTGGTTTTCTCTCAAGTGTTTACCAATTCTTTTCTGCTTCCACCTACCGTTGGTCTGTTTTAATGAATCATCTGGGAAAGCAAGGACTCACAGTGAAGAATCTATCAGAAACAAGATGGTCTGCTCGTGCAGATGCAACTGCTGCCTTAGCCAAAGGATACAAAAACATTCAAGATGCCTTTGATGAAATTTTCGAAGATAAACAACAAAGTTCAGCTACAAGACACGAAGCGGACACCTTGTCTCAGGATATGGATTTGCTGGAAATTGCATTCCTCTGTCACCTCTGGAACACCATTCTGTCCAGATTTAATACAACAAGCAAAGCACTGCAATCCATGACTAATGACCTCAAGGTTGCTGTAGATTTACTAGAATCTCTAGGTCACTTTTTAGATTCACTGCGTGGAAGTTTTGATAACTTGGAGAAGGAGGCACAAGCAGCAAGTGGTATATCAGACTATAGAGTAACTCGTGCAAGAAAGAAAAAAAGGAATGTGGATAGTGTGGAGTCAGAAGAAACCACATTTTCTGCAAGAGAAAAATTTCGTGTGGAGACATACTTGCACATACTTGATTGCCTCAAAATGGCACTGAATGATAGAATTGTTGCCTATTCTGTTATATATGATCGTTTCAAGGTTGTGCTAAGCTCTTCCAAAATGACGGATGGAGAAATAGTGGCAGAGGCTACGAAACTTGCTGAACATTATCCACTAGATCTAGACAAAGAAGTGTATCCTCAAGAAATGGTTCAGTTTGTACAGTTTGCCAAAGGAAGGAGCTGTCACACACCTTCATCTCAAGCAAAGTTGTTGTATGAACAAAAGATCGAGGATGTTTTTCCTAATGTAGCTGTCTCTCTGAGAATCTACCTTTGTTTAATGGTCACAAACTGCTCAGGAGAGCGTTCATTTAGCAAATTAACACTTATAAAAAATAAACGGAGATCGACAATGCGGGATGAGCGCCTAAAGGCATTAACTCTTCTAAGTATTGAAAGTGAACTGATGCGAGGAATCTGCTTTGAAACCATTATTGAAAACTTTGCCCGTGTTAAAGCAAGAAAACATAAGTTTTGATATAATGTTATCCTATGGTTGCTGTATTTCTGTTAAAATGCAGCCCAATGTTATTGCCTGCAAGTGTGAAACAAAATACAATGTCAGGTCACTCATTTCACCTGTTAGGATTTTGCACAGTCTTTGGACATATTTTATTTATTTGCACTTTTTATTTATACTGGGTATTGTTTAGCAGCAGTTAAATAGTCTGCAACGTTTGTATTGTTAATTTCAAAACTGTATTAAAAAAACCTTGATTAAAATATATTGTATATTGTTTTTGTGTAAAATATGAAATAATAATATTCCATTTAAGATGGATTAGTCTGAAAGATTCTGTCAAATTTACCATCTAATCGTAATTTTCTTTGTAGTGATTGAAGACGCTATGATTTTAATTTTAAATCTTAGGGCCCCCCTGTCTTAAGTACCCCAGGCCCCCCGAAGCCTTAATCCAGCTCTGGTCGGGTGGATGACGGGCGCGGGTGTAGAGAGCGGGTGTGGGCGGGCGTAGTGAGCGGCCGTAAAGAGCGGAAGGTCTCTAAACGTTGGAAGTCTGTGCAGGCGGACGGCCGTCGAGAGCGGGCTGTCAGTGCCAGCAGGCGTAAAGCGTGGGCGGGCGTACAGTGCGGTCACAGTCAGGAATAGAACTGCATGCTCGGCAATAAGTCAGCTACGAGTGTGTGCCTATGATAAATATATATATATATATATATATATATATATATATATACACACACAGGTATGTAAACACACACACATATATATATATATACACACACACACACACACACACACACACACACACACATATACATACATATATATATAATATATATATATATATATATATATATATATATATATACACACACATATGTATATATACACACATATATATATATATATATATACACACATATGTATATATACACATATATATATATATATATATATATATATATATATATACATACATATTAAAACCCAGTACATAATGTAATAGAAAGAGCCATACGTTTTTGTGTGCTTTGGCACAGCACAGGTAGGATGGGAGAGCTGCCAGCAAATGGGTGCCTGCTGCTCCCTCCGCGCCGTCCTCCTTCCCTGCAGTGCAGCCTGCGCGCCCAGCCAATGACTGAGCCGCAGGCTGCTGTTCGTCACATTATTGGGCAGCTGAGCCGTCCATTAGAGACAGCGCCAGCCTTGGAGCGGGAGCCGGAGCCGCCAGGGACAGCAGTTGCTGAGCTGCCCTGGTGACGCGTGTGGCGCCAGCCGGCTCCCGGGAGACGGGAGTGCAGCGCAAAACCGCAGATCGGAAACAGAGATCCGATCTGCGGCGGCGGGGGGCCCTTTGAAAAAAGGGGGCCCGGGGTACTTATCCCCGGGGCCCCCTTCTTAATCCGGCTCTGGCCAGTCCCCCTTTTTACACATTGCGGCTGAGAGAGAGAAAGAGAGAGAGAGAGAGAGAGAAAGAGAGATATACTTACCATCTCCCCGCTGACAGGCTCCTCGTGCAGCTCCCTCTGTGCAGGCATCGGACAAGGAGGAGGAGGGAGGGGGACTGGAGCCGCAGCAGCGCTATGTCATTGGTAGTAAGCGCCGCTGCAGCTGCCCCCTCTCCTTCCGTATTGGCTGCCCGGCGCTGCTGTGGATGCTGGGATGGAGGAACCGCATCCCAGCATCCACAGCAGCGCCGTGTAGCGGCGCTTACTACCAATGAGCGGCTCCAGTCCCCCTCCCTCCTCCTCCTTCTCCGCTGCCCGGTGCTGCAGCTCTCCTCCACAGCGCGGCGGCGGCGCACGGCACACAGCAAAGGCGGCATATAATGAGTCAATTTGACTCATTACATGCCGCTGGCCATGCGCCCTCAGGGCTACTGCGCTGTGTGCCAGGCCCACTTGGCACACACGTAGTTACGGCCCTGGTGCAGGTAAGCATCCTGTATGTCCAGGGATACCATATAGTCCTCGGGTTCCATGGCCAGCACTATAGAGCGCAGGGCTTCCATACGGAATTTGGACACTCTCACAAACTTGTTCAATGATTTCAGGTTGAGGATAGGCCGGAAAAGGAGATTTATGGTAAGACTTACCATGGTCAAATCTCTTTCTGCGAGGTAGACTGGATTCCACAGGGCGCCCACCCTGACGCACTTAGCTTCTTTGGGTTTGTATGGCATTTTAGGTCCACAGACTCAAGAGGTTCAAATGGAGACTCTTGCAGGGCGTTAAGAACAACAGATAGATCCCATGGAGCCACAGGAGGGACATTGGGAGGTTGTAACCGCAAAACACCCTGAGTGAAGGTATGAACATCAGGAATAAACGCAATCTTCCTCTGAAAACACACCGACAAGGCAGAAATATGAACCTTGAGGGAGGCCAGATGAAGGCCTAAGTCCAGGCCTTGTTGCAGAAAAGCCAGAAGCCATGAAGTTCTGAACTTATAGACATTGTAGCTCTTAGCAGCAGACCAGGTGAAGTAAGCGTTCCAGACCATGTAGTAAATCTGAACCGAAGCTGGTTTACAGGCCTGCAGCATAGTTTGGATGACCACCTCAGAGAATCCTTTGGCCCTCAGGACTGATGCTTCAAGAGCCATGCCGTCAAAGCTAGTCTGGCCAGGTCTGGGTAGACACAGGGGCCCTGAACGAGGTCTAGGCGTTGAGGAAGAAGTAGAGGATATTCCATCGATAGACCCTGCAGGTCTGAGAACCAATGCCATCTGGGCCATGCCGGAGCGACCGGAAGCAGGACTCCTCCATCTTGCTTGAACTTCCGCAGTACCCTGGGAAGGAGAGACAATGGAGGGAACACGTACGGCAGTTGAAATTCCCATGGAATTGCTAGTGCATCCACGAACGCTGCCTGTGAATCCCTTGTGATTGTGTCGAGACGCCATCGGGTCTACATCTGGTAGGCCCTACTTGTCCACTAGGGAGTTGAAAGACCTCCAGATGAAGGCTCCATTCTCCGGAGTCTACGTCCTGACGACTGAGGAAATCTGCTTCCCAGTTGAGGACACCCGGAATGAACATTGCCGATATTGCTGGCAGATGGCGTTCCGCCCAACGAAGAACTCTTGACACTTCCATCATTGCAGTGCGGCTTCAAGTGCCGCCTTGATTTACGTAGGCCACCTTGGTTGCGTGGTCTGATTGTACTTGAACAGGCCTGTTCCTTATCAGAGGCAGGGCCAGCATCAATGCACTGAACACTTCACGAATGTTGATGGGGAGGAGAGACTCCTCCATGGTCCAGCGTCCCTAAAGAGAATGTTGCTCATACACCGCGCCCCAGCCCCTCAGACTGGCATCCGTAGTCAAGAGGACCCAGTGAGGAATCCAGAAGGGACAGCCCCTGCTCAACTGTTTATCCTGGAGCCACAAGGCTAGAGACAAGCGGACCTCCAGAGTCAGGAATATCATTTGAGACTTGATCTGCTGAGGTAGACCGTCCCACTTGGAAACTGTCACAAATTTGTTCAGTGACTTGAGGTTGAGAATAGGACAGAAAGACCCATTGGGTTTCGGTACTAGAAACAGGGTTGAGTAGTAGCCCCTTCCTTTTTGAGAGATAGGCAGCAGCACCACCACTACTGTCTCCAAAAGGGATTGTACAACCAAGTGAAGAGCTTGCGCCTTCAACGGGTCCGATGGGATGACTGTTGTGCAGAACTGGCGAGGGGTACATCTCTTGAAGGAGAACGCGTACCCGTGAGAGACAACTTCCTGCATGCGTCTGAAGTGGTCCTTAGCCAGACCTGGGTGAACTGCAGAACTCGGCCACCCACCCTGGGGTCCGCCAGGGGGAGGCCCGTCCTGTCATGCTGCAGGCTTGTCCTGTTTGGAAGCAGGCTGACGGGCAGCCCAGGATTGTTTAAATTTGGGCTTACTGGTCTTGGAAGCACGAGGCTGTCTCGAGTACACCTGACCATTCAATTTACCTAAAGTCCGAAAGGAACGAAAAGCAGTACTTTTGCTTTCAGAGCAGAAGGAGTAGTATTAAGTCAGTCACGATCTTGTTTAGATCTTCTCCAAAAAGGATGTCTCCCTTAAAAGGGAGCACCTCCAGAGTCTTCTTGGAATCCAGGTCCACCTTCCAGGACCGCAACCAGAGAAAACGGCGAGCCAAAATAGACGTAGTAGCCGCTTTGGACGCCATGATGCTCGCCTCAGAGGACGCCTCCTGAATATAGTGGGAGGCGGTGGTAATGTGAGACAGACACCGTCTGGCGATGTCAGAAATATCCGAAGGTAGCTCATCCTCTAATACCTGGACCCATGCTTCGATACCTTTTGCAGCCCAGGAAGCCGCAATAGTCGATCTATGTATCTCCTCATTTAGGGAAAGAATACACTTCAGGCATCCCTCCAAACGCTTACCTGTCGGTTCCTTCAAGGAGGTGAGAGTGGTGACAGGTAGAAATGAGGACACCACAATCCGGGCGACATGAGAGTCTTCCGGAGGTGGAGTTTCCCACTTGGTACTCAACTCCGTAGGGATAGGATAGCAAGCTAGCATCTTCTTAGAGAGGGAGAATTTCTTCCCTGGTGAAGCCCATGCCAACTTTCAGAGTGATGGAAAATAATTTTAACCACCTTCTGACACTTGAATTTATCAGGCTTCTTTGACACAGTAGTGGGATCTTCTTCATCATTAATCTGCAGAACCATTTTGATAGCTTCCACTAAGTCAGGGACATCAACCTGAGATACAGACTCCCCGTCAGAGGCCGCTGATTCAGAGTCAGTCGGATCAGTGTAAGCCCCATCCTCATCAGAAGTATCAGAAACATGAGTGGATTGGGAGGAGGAAACCACACGCTTGGAGTGCCTCTTGGCCCAGGATGGCTGAGGTGTAGGCTTCTGTTTAACCAAAGATATATTCAAAATCTGTATCTGGGCAGAGTGTCCGCCCAAGGCGGATTTGCTACATGGACAATTTGTGGCTGTAATGGCACAGGTAATCCCACAGGGGGCGTAAGACGTGTTACCAATGTATTTAACATACAGGAGAATGTAGCCCAGGGTGGCTCTTGATTGGCCACAGGAGCTACAGGTGGAGTGGGAGAGGTATGGGACCCAGCACCCACATCCCCAGCAGCAGTTTTCACTCCTGGTAAATCCGTGAGGCAGGAGCGTCCACTGAATTCCCGCCCAGTGTGGCAGACATTATGAGGAATGTAGCCGTGGGGCACACAGTACAATATAGCCAGACAATAAGAATACCGTATACCAATCCCCTGATTTATGTGCTAATAAAAGCAGGACACAAACAGGGAATTACGTCGGTATGGGGTGACTGAAGTACACAGAAAAATAAAAAATACACTAAGCTGTATAGACTGTATAGCACTAATATATATATATATATATATATATATATATAATAATGTGGACCCTGACGCACTTATCCCCTCAGGGCACAGAATATAGTGGTAACAAGGGTGTGATACACTAAATGAAAGCACACAGCAGCTATAGGCACACTCAGTCACATACACAGTGCAGATATAGGCCCTCATTCCGAGTTGTTCGCACGCTAGCTGCTTTTAGCAGCATTGCACACGCTAAGCCGCCGCCCTCTGGGAGTGTATCTTAGCTTAGCAGAATTGCGAACAAAAGATTAGCAGAATTGCGAATAGAAATTTATTAGCAGTTTCTGAGTAGTTCGAGACTTACTCCTACATTGCGATCAGTTCAGTCAGTTTCGTTCCTGGTTTGACGTCACAAACACACCCAGCGTTCAGCCAGACACTCCCCCGTTTCTCCAGCCACTCCCGCGTTTTTCCCTGAAACGCCTGCGTTTTTCCGCACACTCCCAGAAAACGTCCAGTTTCCGCCCAGAAACACCCACTTCCTGTCAATCACTCACCGATCAGCAGAACGATGAAAAAGCTTTGTTATGCCGTGAGTAGAATACCTAACTTTTGTGTAAAATAACTAAGCGCATGCACTCTGCGAACCTTGCGCATGCGCAGTAAGCGACTAATCGCAGTATAGCGAAAATCGGCAACGAGCAAACAACTCGGAATGACCCCCATTATGTGCACAACAATAATACTGCACTGGACAGGCAAATTACGTATGACGAAAGATATGTATATGCAGAGAGATATAACAATACACAGTAATACTGGAGGTATATCACAGAATAATTGTACCACCTATTCTGTTATAAATACACTTGTTCTTAACTAACGCTGTCTAAACAACATATAGAATACTCAAGTGACTGTAAAAGCACGGCACTGTGACAGGCGGCTTTACAGAGGAGACATCAGCCCAGCAATCCCGTTGAGAGCAGCCCTTGCTATAGAAATGGCGTCAGATCTCTGCATGGAGTGAGGGAGGGAGAAAGTAAAAGCAGCTCCAGGCCGGGAACACCTGCGGTAGATGGCGCCCGAAGCTGGGGGAGGGGCTACAGGTCAGCGCCTTATCCCCTCATGCTGGACTTTTCCACCGGTACTTATGGAGCCTTTATCAAACGTTTTTTCAAGAAATCCGACCGGCGCTCCAGCTGCCCTGGTGGATATAGTGGGGTCCCTGAGCTGTACAGTGCCCACGCCAGCTGCGCGGTCCGTCTCCTGGAGACCGCGCGGGATCGCAATTTGGACCCTCCTACCTCCTCCCTGTGTCCTGCAGAACCTGGAGTTGTGCAGCGGCGGTGTGCCAGAACACTGGTGCGTCTCCGTTGTAAGTACCCGGGAAACAGACTGTGGGAGTATACAGCGCCGCAGTGGGGAGGTGATGGAGCCGCAGCACAGTATGTCCTCTGGACATAAAAAGTGTCTACAATAAAGCTTTATTCAGGGATGCCTAACGAAGCCCCCCATGTTAGTGACCTGCTATGCAAGCACCAACTTTAAAAACTGAGCTCCTGTGGACGGAGGCGGGGTTAAAGAGGAGGCGGTGCGGTGCATCCTGGGAACAGTCAAAGCTTTTAGCCTATTGGTGCCTCGGATCAAGATCCAACTATACATCCCGATGTTATTCCTGGTGGAATTCCAGTGTACCCCGCTGCAGAGCAAGAAACAGGATCGAAAAGTAACCCCTGCCTCTCTGGGACAGAGGTAACGGCACTATCACTCCTGTTTCCAGGAGGGATTGTACAGTGTAGAGCTTGCGCTTTCACCGGATCCGAAGGGGATTACCGTTGAACAGAACTGGCAAGGGGGACGTCTCTTGAAAGAGATCGCGTACCCGTGAGAGACAACTTCCCGCACCCAGGGGTATGAAGTGGTCTTTAACCAGGCCTGGGCGAACTGCAGAAGTCAGCCTCCCGCCCCGTCATGCAGCAGGCTGGTCTTGTTTGTAAGGCTGACGGGCGGCCCAGGATTGTTTAGATTTAGGCTTAGTGGTTTTGGAAGCACAAGCCTGTCGCGGTTACGCTTGACCCTTTACTTTCCCTGGAGGTCGAAAGGAACGAAAGGTGGTGATTTTAGCTTTCAGAGCAGGATTAGTATTTGGGAGACACACAGTCTTGGCCGTAGCCAAGTCAGTTACAATCTTGTTCAGATCCTCCCCAAATAGGATGTCTCCCTTAAAAGGGAGCACCTCCAAGGTCTTTTTGGAGTCCAGGTCACCTTCCAGGACCTCAACCACATAGTTCGACGAGCCAGGATAAACGTAGTAGATGCCTTGGCCGACATTACTCCTGCGTCAGAGGCCACCTCCTGAATATAATAGGAGGCTGTGGTAATTTAAGACAGAAATTGTCTGGCAGTGACATAAAAATACTGGGGCAGCTCATTTTCAATTGCCCGAACCCAAGCTTCAATTTCTTTTGCAGCCAAAGAGGCTGCCCACCGGCGGTGGAGTCTCTCATTTGTTACTCAACTCCGCAGGAATAGGGTAACGAGCTAGCATCTTCTTGGACAGGGAAACCTTCTTTATTGGAGACGCCCAGGATTCCTGACGTATGTCAATTAAATGGTCAGAGTGTGGTTAGAGTGTGGTAAGACTATCTTAGCAATCTTCTGATGTTTGAATTTATCAAGTTTCTCAGATGTAGAAGTGGGTTCAGCACAGAGTTGGACTGGCCCACAGGGGTACCAGGGAAACCACCGGTAGGCCCCACTGCTTGAGTGCCCACTCCTTCCTCTAGGGATCAGGCTCCAGACTGTGCACTTGTATTATACATGGAAGATATGTTGCATTACACTGCACTAGACTATTGTGTATTTCAAGCCTCTGTGAAGGCTGGCCACACCCCCTTTGTAGGCAGGCCACACCCCTAAGTATGGGCCCCTATAACTGCATCCCCCCGGTGGGCCCTTCATGCCCCAGTCCGACACTGGTTCAGCATCATCCTCCATTTGAAGAATCAGCTTAATAGCCTCCACTAGGTCAGGAACATCAACTTGTGTTATAGAATCCTCATCAGAAGCAACTGTATCAGTGTTTGACGGATCAGTATATTCCCCATCTTCATTAGAAGAATTATCCGAAATATTAGTGGATTGGGAGGAAGAAATGGCCCGCTTGGAGGACCCTTTGGCCCCTTTCGAGGGGTGAGGGGTAGGTTGAGCAATCAAAGATTGATATAATTTTTGCACCATAGCGGATTCACCACAGGAACAATATTGTCAGGCTCCGGAGCCTTACCCCCAGCGGGTGCTCCCGCGGGTTACCATCCCGCTGGTTGGCGCGGCTGCAGGGAGCTGCTGCCGGCGGGTCCTTCTGGACAGATGTGTGGCTGCCAAGGGCCGTGGGAGCCGAGCGCTGCTGCGGGGATCGTTGCGGTAAGGTCCTCTAGTGGTGACACAGTATAGTGTGTCAGAGACAGAAGCTGGCTAAAGCTGTGTGCTAACAGCTAAGTATGTCTCCTGTGCTGGGGGCAACCATGTTGGAGACCAGAGTATTACCAATGAAGTTCCCGATCTGTGTCCAGCCAATCCTGCGTGTTCTCCTCTTACAAAAGGGGGCTGGCTCAGAAGGAGAGTGTCAGTGCTTCATGTTACCTCATTGTAAAAAGGTTCTCCAGCTCTGTGCTCCCAGGTTACTTCTTGTTCCCTGGTCCTGGTTGCTCCCATCCATCGGTTACCTAAACGCTGCTGCAGTCCTGCTGTCTAAGTCCATTGCCACTCGTGGAAGCGCTCACGTGGTCTCAGGTCATAGAGGAGCTCCAGGTGCTAACGGCGGTTCCCGCAGACGTCTTCAATTCTTCAAAGTCCAAGTTCTTCAGCCTCGTCTTTCAATCACAAACCACAGTCCTCATTTCTTCAAAGTCCAAGTTCTTCAGCCTCGTCTTTCAATCACAAACCACAGTCCTCATTTCTTCAAAGTCCAAGTTCTTCAGCCTCGTCTTTCAATCACAAACCACAGTCCTCATTTCTTCAAAGTCCAAGTTCTTCAGCCTCGTCTTTTAATCATAAAACACAGTCTTCAGTTCTTCTTTACCGGAGTTCTTCAGCTTCACTCTTCAAGTCATTTAACCACAGACTCTAATTCTTCCAGTTTCTTCAATTGCTCCAATATTTGTGTACAGCCTGATTATTCATTAAAACTAGTTATCTTCCTACGAAGTCCTCTTTTTCTTTACGCCCTCCGGCCAACATTAACACATAGTTTGGCTTTCACCCCATTAGGAGGAATTACATTCAGCCACCTCATTTACTCTCCTCATAGGTTGCCGTCCCTTCAGCCAAAACTCGGTTGTCTGAACCCCAACTTACGCCGAGCGTGACAAATATGTGTATGTAATGGCACAGGAGGCACCACTGGGGGCGTGAGCCGCGATCCCAGTGTAGATAGCATATTTGAAAATGCTTCCCAGGGTGGTTCCTGAGTAGCCACAGGTGCTGCATGCTGGCTGGGAGATGTATGACACATACTGTAGTTCCTGAACCAGTAGCTAAAACTTCCCCCTCAGGTAAATCCGTAGTGGAAGCACTGCATGATGTAGGAGCGTCGCGGATTTCCCGCCCTGTGTAGCAGACATTATAAGGAATGTAGCCTTAGAGCGTGACAGTACAATTTAGACAAATATAATACCTGCAAATAACCCCATGTGTTATGCGACAGTAAATACAGAGCACAAACAGAGGATTTTAGCGGTATGAGGTGACTGAAACACAGAGAAAAATAAAAAGTAGTATATCCTGTGTAGTACTATATATATGAGAACCTGATACACCTAGCCTCCCAGGGTACAGAATATAATGATAGCGAGTAGTGTGATACACAAGAATGGAATCCACACAACAGCTCCAGGCACACACAGTCACATGTACAATGCAGAAGTTATTACGTATAAACAATAAAAACTGCACTGGACTAGTAATTTACATATTACTATGTATGAGTATAGATATAACAATGCGCAGTAGATACTGGATGTATATCACAGAATAATTTGGCAGGAACACCAGCAGTAGATGGTGCCCGGAGCTGGGGGAGGGGCTACAGGTCAGCGCCTTTTCCCCTCTGCTGGACTTCACCATCAGGTACTATGGAGCCTATGTAAAATGGATTCTTAACAAATCCGACCTGAACTCCTTGCCCTGGTGGATATAGTGGGATCCCGGTGCAACACAGTGTCCACACCAGTGGCGCGGTCCGTCACCTGGGGCCGCGACCTGATCACGATTTACCTTACCTGCCCCCTTCTAGTGCAGCCACGCGATCCTGGAGAATGACAGCGGTGGTGTGCCTGAAAAACCGGTGTGTCTCCGCTGCAAGTACATGGGAGCCAGGCTGAGGGAGTATGCAGCCCTTGAAGTCTTCTAAAAAGCGCTTTTCAGGGCTGCCTATCGCAGCCCCACCGGCTGCCTGCAATGAGGGCACCAACTTACAAACTGAGCTCCAGTGCCTGGAGACAGAGCAATAGAGGTGGTGGTGCAGTGCTTCCTGGGAACAGTCAAAACTTTAGCCTGTTGGATCAAGTTCCAATGCTACACCCCAATGTTTTTCCCTGCGGAATACCAGTGTACCCCACTGCAGAAAGGGTTATTACTACAACCTGTTTGGGTTAGCATTAGGAGGGATTGCTGACTCCAGAGTGCCACTGGAGAAGCTAGGGGTATCTCCAGGTAAGCTGGCTCTCAGATGCTGTAGGAGCCATTATCATGTGGCCTTACACTGGGAATTTAACCCAGACATATTTGTAATTATTTATGGGGTGGGTGTGGGGTACGGTGGCCCCTGTGTCGGTATGGCTGGGCGGCTTCAGGTCGGCACACCCTAACACTTTATGAACACATGATTTTCCCTATCACTTTGTATATATTTTTGTATTATTTTAATCACACCACTTACACAGCACTTCTGTGCTTCTTATTAACCCTTATTAATTCTCACCTGTGTGCTGACCTGGGGTAGCCGACCTGTGCCGACGTTATGGGGTCCTGCACCCCGGATCCATACCTAGTATTAGGGACCCCCAGTGACGGAGAAGCCTTGTCGATCGGCCTGGGGGCTTAACCCTAGATCTGCAGATATACGCAACTAAGATCTCCGTATTATCTGACTATTATGTAGTAATATTTTTTACTCGGTGTGCATTAGGGAACACAAATAGTTTTTTCCTACACAGAATTACCCCTCCCTTTTAGCACCTGAGTGACATCACAATCTGATTGAGCTGCTTACCATTTTGTGCATTGTATTTAGAGAGGCATGGATGGGTCAGCATTAGGAGGGATTGCTGACTCCAGAGTGCCACTGGAGAAGCTAGGGGTATCTCCAGGTAAGCTGGCTCTCAGATGCTGTAGGAGCATTATCATGTGGCCTTACACTGGGAATTTAACCCAGACATATTTGTAATTATTTATGGGGTGGGTGTTGGGTGCGGTGGCCCCTGTGTCGGTATGGCTGGGCGGCTTCACGTCGGCACACCCTAACACTTTATTAACACATGATTTTCCCTATCACTTTGTATATATTTTTGTATTATTTTAATCCACCACTTACATAGCACTTCTGTGCTTCTTATTAACCCTTATTAATTCTCACCTGTGTGCTGACCTGGGGTAGCCGACCTGTGCCGACGTTATGGGGTCCTGTACCCCAGACCCATACCTAGTATTAGGGACCCCCAGTGGCGGAGAAGGCTTGTCGATCGGCCTGGGGGCTTAACCCTATATCTGCAGATATACGCAACTAAGATCTCCGTATTATCTGACTATTA
Source organism: Pseudophryne corroboree (assembly GCF_028390025.1). Classification (NCBI taxonomy): domain Eukaryota; kingdom Metazoa; phylum Chordata; class Amphibia; order Anura; family Myobatrachidae; genus Pseudophryne; species Pseudophryne corroboree. Next base: position 572,942,252 of record NC_086445.1, read on the forward strand.
TGTAGTAATATTTTTTACTCTGTGTGCATTAGGGAACACAAATAGTTTTTTCCTACACAGAATTACCCCTCCCTTTTAGCACCTGAGTGAAAACACAATCTGATTGAGCAGCTTACCATTTTGTGCATTGTATTTAGAGAGGCATGGATGGGTCAGCATTAGGAGGGATTGCTGACTCCAGAGTGCCACTGGAGAAGCTAGAGGTATCTCCATGTAAGCTGGCTCTCAGATGCTGTAGTAGACATTATCATGTGGCCTTACACTGGGAATTTAACCCAGACATATTTGTAATTATTTATGGGGTGGGTGTGGGGTACGGTGGCCCCTGTGTCGGTATGGCTGGGCGGCTTCAGGTCGGCACACCCTAACACTTTATTAACACATGATTTTCCCTATCACTTTGTATATATTTTTGTATTATTTTAATCACACCACTTACACAGCACTTCTGTGCTTCTTATTAACCCTTATTAATTCTCACCTGTGTGCTGACCTGGGGTAGCCGACCTGTGCCGACGTTATGGGGTCCTGCACCCCGGACCCATACCTAGTATTAAGGACCCCCAGTGATGGAGAAGCCTTGTCGATCGGCCTGGGGGCTTAACCCTATATCTGCAGATATACGCAACTAAGATCTCCGTATTATCTGACTATTATGTAGTAATACAATACAAAATATGGGGTGGTATCTGTCTATGTACAGGGCGCATATGAGGTATTTATTACATAGAATACATCCCTTTCGTTATTGAGGAGACGATGTGTCCTTCATATGACAACTTAGGGGTTTCTCTGATTTGTTCTTCCTCCTCTCGCAGAACCATACAGTGATCCCGATGTTCATAAAAAACAAAAGGAAAGGAAAGATTTGTAGAATAGTTTTACACCAATTGGGTTATTTCCACAGCTCAGGAAATAAAAGGGCGTACCCCACTCACACAGAAACAAGTGAGTGGAAACCCATAAAGGTATCTTTCAATCAAATACATTTCTTTAAAGTGTTGAAGTCTAGATTTCAGGAGCGTACCCAAGACTCACAATGGTGAAATGATGATAAATCACATAAAGGTATCCTTAAAATCTTTAGGTCTGTCAGATGCGTACCCCAACTTACACAATTTGCAGTTGGAACATATACATAAAGGTATCTTTTGAGTTTTCTACCACCAAGAAAAATGCGTACCACAACTCACTGTATATGGAGATATTTAACTCCTATCATGGTATCTTTATCCACGGTCACAGGAAATTATTACACACAGGATACACGAAGAAAACAGGAAAGGATTCCTCTTTGTTTAATTAAAACGGAGGAATTATTTCCCAAATACATCCAAAAATCAAAACATTTTTCTTAAAAAAATAGGTAGCAGAATAAAAATAGCAAAATAAAAATGGATCCAATTCTGGTCGTCCAAGGCTACTCACAGTACTGTTTGTTCAACGCGTTTCGGTCTTTAGCAGGACCTTTATCAAGAACTGTCTGTACTGTGGGGAGTCTGGATATTTATAGTACAAACATCCAATCAGTGAGCAGCAGGAAATCGTATTATTAATTAATTACATAATTCCATTTCTTTAAAACATGATCAAATTGTATAAATATTCAAACAGAATAAACCTACATTATATTGAACCCTATTAGAGGTATACCATATGAATTATGAGACCCCAAAAAGCCCTATTTGGGCCATAATTACATAAACCGCTGAGAATTATGGGAAATGTAGGAGATAGAGCTAAGCTCCAAAACCCATATAAGGAGTTCCACCGGAAATTGTAAATCCCAATGGCTATAAAGAAGTTACCAGTATTGCAGAAATTGGCTAGTAGATGTGATAAACTGAGAACCTTTAGGTGTCTAAACTACACGCTTAGTATTATAAGCATTAAAGTCCTTGTTTCATCCGCGATCGAGTGATACCGCTAAGACTTGTGGGGGATGTAGTTTGTTTGCAGGACTCTTATGTCCTCATAAGGAAATCCACCGGAAGTCGAATAGTGGTCATTGATTTATGTCCTCCGTTTGTCTCTTTATCTTGGTTCCGCATCGATGCAGTGACCGGAAGTGACGTCGCGCATGTTCCATTCTTTTTCAGAGGAATCATGGGATGTGTAGTTTAATAGCATAGCTGCACGGACTTCTATATAGTTATCTTACCCTGACACCGGAATTTTCATTCATAGATAGCAAGCTAATAGTTGAACAAAATAAATAAACAGATATTAGTGTTCATAATAAACAGATAGATGTTGTTCTTAATTAACCACATACACTGTTTTTCAAAAAACAAATATGAAGAAAGAATGTCATTTTTTTACAGGAACCATTTAAGTTCAAAATCACAGTTTAAACCATGGGGATTCAAGGTCCCATAGGTGAAAATATATTGCATCAGGGGCGGAACTCTGGGAGGCAGTGGAGTCGGCTGCCGCCGGGCTCCTGGCCTCAAGGGGGCGCATCTCCTCCACTGTCCCCAGTGCCGCTCACCGCGCTGCTGCTGCTGTCTGTGAGGGGAGGGGATCGCAGCGTGCGCCTCCCCTGCCCCTCACTCTCCGGCGGCGGCGCGCTTCAATTCAGCGCCGGTTCGTGAGCCAATCAGAGCTCGCGGACCGGCAGCTAAGGCTGCCGGTCCACGAGCTTTGATTGGCTCATGGACCGGTGCATAATTGAAGAGGGACACAGCCGCCGGAGAGTGAGGGGCAGGAGAGGCGCACGCTGCACTCTCCTCCCCTCACAGACAGCAGCAGCAGCGCGGTGAGCAGCACAAGGGATGGGGGGGAGGGTCATCTATATGTGGCACTGGGGGCATTGCTGGCACTGTGGGGACCTGTATACCTGGCACTGGGGGTCATATCTGGCACTGTGGGGACACTGGCATTGGGGGCATAGCTGGCACTGTGGGGACCTGTATACCTGGCACTGGGGGTCATATCTGGCACTGTGGGGACACTGGCATTGGGGGCATAGCTGGCACTGTGGGGACCTGTATACCTGGCACTGGGGGTCATATCTGGCACTGTGGGGACACTGGCATTGGGGGCATAGCTGACACTGTGGGGACCTGTATACCTGGCACTGGGGGTCATATCTGGCACTGTGGGGACACTGGCATTGGGGGCATAGCTGGCACTGTGGGGACCTGTATACCTGGCACTGGGGGTCATATCTGGCACTGTGGGGACACTGGCATTGGGGGCATAGCTGGCACTGTGGGGACCTGTATACCTGGCACTGGGGGTCATATCTGGCACTGTGGGGACACTGGCATTGGGGGCATAGATGGCACTGTGGGGACCTGTATACCTGGCACTGGGGGTCATATCTGGCACTGTGGGGACACTGGCATTGGGGGCATAGCTGACACTGTGGGGACCTGTATACCTGGCACTGGGGGTCATATCTGGCACTGTGGGGACACTGGCATTGGGGGCATAGCTGGCACTGTGGGGACCTGTATACCTGGCACTGGGGGTCATATCTGGCACTGTGGGGACACTGGCATTGGGGGCATAGCTGGCACTGTGGGGACCTGTATACCTGGCACTGGGGGTCATATCTGGCACTGTGGGGACACTGGCATTGGGGGCATAGCTGGCACTGTGGGGACCTGTATACCTGGCACTGGGGGTCATATCTGGCACTGTGGGGACACTGGCATTGGGGGCATAGCTGACACTGTGGGGACCTGTATACCTTGCACTGGGGGTCATATCTGGCACTGTGGGGACACTGGCATTGGGGGCATAGCTGGCACTGTGGGGACCTGTATACTTGGCACTGGGGATCATATCTGGCACTGTGGGGACACTGGCATTGGGGGCATAGCTGGCACTGTGGGGACATATATATCTGGCACTGGGGTCATATCTGGCACGGTGGGGACACTGGCAATAGGGGCATAGCTTGCACTGTGGGGACATATATATCTGGCACAGGGGGGCATATCTGACACTGGGAACACTGACATTGGGGGCAGAGCTGGCACTGGGGGGACACGTATATCTGGCACTGGGGGCAAAGCTGGCACTGTGTGGGGACATGTATATCTGGCACTGGGGCATATCTGGCACTGTGGGGACACTGGCATTAGGGGCATAGCTTGCACTGTGGGGACATATATATCTGGCACTGGGGCAGAGCTGGCACTGTGTGGGGACATGTATATCTGGCACTGGGGGGCATATATGGCACTGTGGGGACACTGCATTGGGGGCATAGCTGGCACTTTGGGGACATATATATCTGGTACTAGGGGCATAGCTGGCACCGGAGGCATATCTGGCACAGGAGCATAGCTGGCACTGGGGGGACACGTATATCTGACACTGGGTGCAGAGCTGGCACTATGTGGAGACGTATATCTGGCACTGTGGGGACACTGCATTGGGGGCATAGCTGGCACTTTGGGGACATATATATCTGGCACTAGGGGCATAGCTGGCACTTTTGGGACACTGGCATTGGGGGCATATCTGGCACTGGGGGGACAAGTATATCTGGCACTGGGGGTCATGTGTATCTGGCACTGTGAGGCATATATGTATCTGGCACTGTGGGGACATATGTTTCTGGCAGTGTGGAGGCACCCATTTTTTGACATTTTTATATGTATGTGGCACTGTACAGGGGCATTATAGGTGGTCTTCAGTTGCCAACTGTCGGGATCCCGGCGCACAGTATACCGTCGCCGGAATCCCGACAGCCGGCATACCGACAGTTTTTCTCCCTCGTGGGGGTCCACGACCCCCCCTGGAGGGAGAATAAATAGCGTGGCGCGCGTAGCGAGCCCGCAAGGGGCTCATTTGCGCTCACCACGCTGTCGTTATGCCGGCGATATGTAGGGGGGGCACCAACATTTATCATGCCTCCGGGCGACTGGGGCGAACTTACGCCACTGTATTGCATCTCTGATTTTGCAAGCTGTGAAGCCAGATCTTTATTTCGTTTGTTTCCTTGGACATGTTTAATCCCATAAAACCCCGTCACATCAATAATGGAGCAATTGTGTTTAGACTGAAAGTGAGCAGAAAGCGAATGGGTAGATAATCCCTTTTTTATATTTCTGACATGCTCACCAAGGCGGACTTTTAGTGCCCTGCTGGTACGCCCTATATAAAATAGGTTACAGCTGCACTTGATGGCATAAATTACATTTTTACTGTCGCATGTTATGAAGTCTTTGATGACATGATTTTTTCCATTTATTTCAATGTTCTCAATTTTATTTTTACCTTCACTTTTGATGGATCTGCATCCAATGCAATTCCCACATCTGTAAAAGCCTTTCGAGGCTATTCTGGATGTGGTTTTAATGGGAGGCAACATGCTGGAAACTAACTTATTTTTTAAGTTTGGGACTTTCCGATAGATATGGGTGGGTTTAAAGGGAACCAGAGGTCCAATGACCGGATCCTTCCTCACTAGATCCCAATGCTTTCTTAGAATGTTTTCTATTTCCCTATGTTGTTGGTTAAATTCCGTAATAAATGCCCATTCATATACATTGTTCTTACTCTTCTTATTTCTTCCCAATCTCGTGTCTAGCAAATCACTACGATCAGTGGTTTTGGCTTCCATTAAAGCTCTTTCAACCGTATTCTTACTATATCCACATGCAGTGAATTTCTCACTCTTTTTCTTTGCCTGGGACTCAAAAACGTCAAGTTCCGTGCAGTTTCTCTTTACCCTTTTTAGTTGGCTCATTGGAATTGAGTCAAGCCAGTTGTTATGATGGCAACTACTGGTTGATATGTATGATCCAGAATCAGTAGGTTTTGAATAGGTTTTTGCATGTAATTGACCCTCCTTCACATAGACTGTTATATCTAAAAAATTTATGGTCTCTGTACTTTTTTCAAACGTCAAAACAATATTCTTGTCATTTGTGTTTAACAAAGCACAGAAAGTGTCAAGCATAGCGACATCCCCCCTCCAGAGGAAAAATATGTTGTCTATGTAACGGACATAGGACACCAGATTCGCTCCATATAGATTGTTAGACCAGATCGTATTGAGTTCCCACAGTCCTAGGAACAAGTTGGCGTAACTAGGAGCGAATCTGGTGCCCATAGCCGTTCCAGTTTTTTTAATAAAAAAACTGATCCTGAAAAAGAAAAAAATTGTTGTTGAGAATGAATCTTATACCTTCTATCAGCATCTCCTTAAGGTCCTTGTTATAGTCTGACCCCTCAAGGGAATGAGTGATCGCCTCTACACCATCATCATGGTTGATGATGGTGTAGAGAGAGCCCACATCCGCAGTTACCAGAATGTCCCCTTCTTCCCACTTTATAGATTCCAAAACTATAAGAAAATCTTTGGTATCCTTCAAGTGGGATTTGTTCTGAATTACCAAGGGCTGTAAAAGGTAATCGATGAATCTAGATAAGTTTGAGGACAAAGATTGTACGCCCGATATTATCGGTCGTCCTGGAGGATTTATGGTGCTTTTGTGCACTTTGGGCAGTACATATATAACTGGCACCGTGGGTTCATCAATCAAAATAAACTTTGCCTCTTTAGAGCTAATGGTGCCCATTTTTTCATATTTATCAATGTAATTCTTCAATTTGGATAAAATGGTGCTGGAAGGGTCATATCTGAGTTTTTTGTATGTCCCTACATCATTAAGCTGTCGTAAGACTTCTTTTTCGTAGTCAGCCAAATCCATCAATACCACCCCCCCCCTTTGTCAGAGGGTTTGATCGCTACTTCCTTAAGCTTTTTTAAATCCTGTAGTGCCTTTCTTTCTTTGAAAGCGAAATTTTGGGGTTTCTTTGGTTTTGTCTGGAGTTTTTCAAAATCTCCAAGAACCATGGCACCAAAGCTTTCAATGAAAGGGCCTTGAACGTGCTTAGGATAGAATACTGATCTAGGTTTAAAGGGGGTGGCTGTAGGCATGCCTGTTTCCATATTTTCTTCTTGATTGGCAAAAAACTTCTTAATTGTGAGCTTTCTAAGGTACCGTTGTACATCTAGATAAATTTCAAAAGCATTTATTGAATTAGTCGGGGCATATTTCAACCCCTTCTGTAAGACAGATGTTTCACTGTCAGATAATATATGTGAACTAAGATTAAAAATTTTAGTTGTACAGACACTTTTGGTTTCCTTGTCTATATTGGGAGCTTCTTCCTCACTAGTGGTTTTACCCCTTTTTAACCTACGTTTCCTTTTTCGTTTCCCTCTGTGGGGTTTGGGAATCCCTCCTCTTTTACCCCTCCGGGCTCTATTTGATGTTACCGACGGCGGTTTTGATAATGACGGTTCTCTAAAAAACGTTGTTCCACATCAGCGGCTCTACCCAGTGGAGAGAATCGATCCTCTGTCCACCTGGGGGTTCTCTCACTATTACCATACCTATTCCTTTTTTCCTTTGGAGGGGGACCCCTCCATTCGGGTGTAACTTCCCTGAACCCTCTGTATGTGTCTTTTTTAAGATCACGAGATCTCACAAAATTTGACGATAGTCTGTTGTTCCTCTCTTTTCTTTCATTTCTATCAGTGGGTCTGTTAAAAACTAATTTCCTTCTTTGGGGTTTTTTAGACTGCAATGTTTCATTCTGACGGATGGGGGGATCCTGGGGATGTCTAGGGGTATCGTTTGTTTCATTCCCCTGATTCCCCTATGAAGTTTGTTCAGCTTTATCCCTATTAAATTTTTTTAATTTCTTTTCTATCAATTGTTTCTGCGCTCATTTTAATTTGACCTCAATCTCTTGTTCTAAGGATTTATAATCCTCTAATTCTGAAAAAGGGGATGCCAAAGACTTATACTCGGCAATCTCCATGTCTAATTTGCTGAGCTCCTTCTTCCTCTCCCTAATGACCAACTTGATTAGGGCTAGGGAGCAATTTTTAATAGCATTTTCCCAATCTTTTTTGAAGTCCTCATTAGCTGTATTAAATGAGGAAATTTTGTTGATTTTTACACCTCGAGGTATCAGGTCATGGGTAAGATATTTTTCCAGGGTGGCAATCTCCCACCATACCTTGCTCTCCTTGAGGAGAGTATTTTCTAATTTGCGCATGATTTCATCGAGGTCAAAATCAACAAGATTTAGGGGGCATTTTCACCCCCAAACAATTTTTCAAAAGTCTGTAAACGTTCTTCTCTTAAAGCAAACATCATAAGAAAGGCAAAAAATGAGAAAAACAGAAAACTAAATGCAGCCGATCGGGCGGACCGTTCAGAGGTGATAAAAATAAGCACTAAAGAGAAGGTTTGTTCTGAACCGTTCGCCCGTGTGGCGCAATGCAGCCCGTCCACTACAAATGCCAAAGTAAAAATCACCAATTTTACAAGAGCAGTATACAATACAAAATATGGGGTGGTATCTGTCTATGTAAAGGGCGCATATGAGGTATTTATTACATAGAATACATCCCTTTTGTTATTGAGGAGACGATGTGTCCTTCATATGACAACTTAGGGGTTTCTCTGATTTGTTCTTCCTCCTCTCGTAGAACCATACAGTGATCCCGATGTTCATAAAAAACGGAACAACGTTTTTTAGAGAACCGTCAATATCAAAACCGCCGTCGGTAACATCAAATAGAGCCTGGAGGGGTAAAAGAGGAGGGATTCCCAAACCCCACAGAGGGAAATGAAAAAGGAAACGTAGGTTAAAAAGGGGTAAAACCACTAGTGAGGAAGAAGCTCCTAATATAGACAAGGAAACCAAAAGTGTCTGTACAACGGTACCTTAGAAAGCTCACAATTAAGACGTTTTTTGCCAATCAAGAAGAAAATATGGAAACAGGCATGCCTACAGCCATCCCCTTTAAACCTAGATCAGTATTCTATCCTAAGCACGTTCAAGGCCCTTTCATTGAAAGCTTTGGTGCCATGGTTCTTGGAGATTTGGAAAAACTCCAGACAAAACCAAAGAAACCCCAAAATTTCACTTTCAAAGAAAGAAAGGCACTACAGGATTTAAAAAAGCTTAAGGAATTAGTGATCAAACCCTCCGACAAAGGGAGGGGGGGGGGGTGGTATTGATGGATTTGGCTGACTACGAAAAAGAAGTCTTACGACAGCATAATGATGTAGGGACATACAAAAAACTCAGATAGACCCTTCCAGCACCATTTTATCCAAATTGAAGAATTACATTGATAAATATGAAAAAATGGGCACCATTAGCTCTAAAGAGGCAAAGTTTATTTTGATTGATGAACCCACGGTGCCAGTTATATATGTACTGCCCAAAGTGCACAAAAGCAGACTATAACAAGGACCTTAAGGAGATGCTGATAGAAGGTATAAGATTCATTCTCAACAACAATTTTTTTCTTTTTCAGGATCAGTTTTTTATTCAAAAAACTGGAACGGCTATGGGCACCAGATTCGCTCCTAGTTACGCCAACTTGTTCCTAGGACTGTGGGAACTCAATACGATCTGGTCTAACAATCTATATGGAGCGAATCTGGTGTCCTATGTCCGTTACATAGACTACATATTTTTCCTCTGGAGGGGGGATGTCGCTATGCTTGACACTTTCTGTGCTTTGTTAAACACAAATGACAAGAATATTGTTTTGACGTTTGAAAAAAGTACAGAGACCATACATTTTCTAGATATAACAGTCTATGTGAAGGAGGGTCAATTACATACAAAAACCTATTCAAAACCTACTGATTCTGGATCATACATATCAACCAGTAGTTTCCATCATAACAAATGGCTTGACTCAATTCCAATGAGCCAACTAAAAAGGGTAAAGAGAAACTGCATGGAACTTGACGTTTTTGAGTCCCAGGCAAAGGAAATGAGTGAGAAATTCACTGCATGTGGATATAGTAAGAATACGGTTGAAAGAGCTTTAATGGAAGCCAAAACCACTGATCGTAGTGATTTGCTAGACACGAGATTGGGAAGAAATAAGAAGAGTAAGAGCAATGTATATGAATGGGCATTTATTACGGAATTTAACCAACAACATAGGGAAATAGAAAACATTCTAAGAAAGCATTGGGATCTAGTGAGGAAGGATCCGGTCATTGGACCTCTGGTCCCTTTAAACCCACCCATATCTATCGGAAAGCCCCAAACTTAAAAAATAAGTTAGTTTCCAGCATGTTGCCTCCCATTAAAACCACATCCAGAATAGCCTCGAAAGGCTTTTACAGATGCGGGAATTGCATTGGATGCAGATCCATCAAAAGTGAAGGTAAAAATAAAATTGAGAACATTGAAATAAATGGAAAAAATCATGTCATCAAAGACTTCATAACATGCGACAGTAAAAATGTAATTTATGCCATCAAGTGCAGCTGTAACCTATTTTATATAGGGCGTACCAGCAGGGCACTAAAAGTCCGCCTTGGTGAGCATGTCAGAAATATAAAAAAGGGATTATCTACCCATTCGCTTTCTGCTCACTTTCAGTCTAAACACAATTGCTCCATTATTGATGTGACGGGGTTTTATGGGATTAAACATGTCCAAGGAAACAAACGAAATAAAGATCTGGCTTCACAGCTTGCAAAATCAGAGATGCAATATATTTTCACCTATGGGACCTTGAATCCCCATGGTTTAAACTGTGATTTTGAACTTAAATGGTTCCTGTAAAAAAATGACATTCTTTCTTCATATTTGTTTTTTTAAAAACAGTGTATGTGGTTAATTAAGAACAACATCTATCTGTTTATTATGAACACTAATATCTGTTTATTTATTTTGTTCAACTATTAGCTTGCTATCTATGAATGAAAATTCCGGTGTCAGGGGAAGATAACTATATAGAAGTCCGTGCAGCTATGCTATTAAACTACACATCCCATGATTCCTCTGAAAAAGAATGGAACATGCGCGACGTCACTTCCGGTCACTGCATCGATGCGGAACCAAGATGAAGAGACAAACGGAGGACATAAATCAATGACCGCTATTCGACTTCCGGTGGATTTCCTCATGAGGACATAAGAGTCCTGCAAACAAACTACATCCCCCACAAGTCTTAGCGGTATGACTCGATCGCGGACGAAACAAGGACTTTAATGCTTATAATACTAAGCGTGCAGTTTAGACACCTAAAGGTTCTCAGTTTATCACATCTACTAGCCAAATTTTGCAATACTGGTAACTTCTTTATAGCCATTGGGATTTACAATTTCCGGCGGAACTCCTTATATGGGTTTTGGAGCTTAGCTCTATCTCCTACATTTCCCATAATTCTCAGCGGTTTATGTAATTATGGCCCAAATAGGGCTTTTTGGGGTCTCATAATTCATATGGTATACCTCTAATAGGGTTCAATATAATGTAGGTTTATTCTGTTTGAATATTTATACAATTTGATCATGTTTTAAAGAAATGGAATTATGTAATTAATTAATGATACGATTTCCTGCTGCTCACTGATTGGATGTTTGTACTATAAATATCCAGACTCCCCACAGTACAGACAGTTCTTGATAAAGGTCCTGCTAAAGACCGAAACGCGTTGAACAAACAGTACTGTGAGTAGCCTTGGACGACCAGAATTGGATCCATTTTTATTTTGCTATTTTTATTCTGCTACCTATTTTTTTAAGAAAAATGTTTTGATTTTTGGATGTATTTGGGAAATAATTCCTCCGTTTTAATTAAACAAAGAGGAATCCTTTCCTGTTTTCTTCGTATATCCTGTGTGGAATAATTTCCTGTGACCGTGGATAAAGATACCATGATAGGAGTTAAATATCTCCATATTCAGTGAGTTGTGGTACGCATTTTTCTTGGTGGTAGAAAACTCAAAAGATACCTTTATGTATATGTTCCAACTGCAAATTGTGTAAGTTGGGGTACGCATCTGACAGACCTAATATTTTAAAGATACCTTTATGTGATTTATCATCATTTCACCATTGTGAGTCTTGGGTACGCTCCTGAAATCTAGACTTCAACACTTTAAAGAAATGTATTTGATTGAAAGATACCTTTATGGGTTTCCACTCACTTGTTTCTGTGTGAGTGGGTAAGCCCTTTTATTTCCTGAGCTGTGGAAATAACCCAATTGGTGTAAAACTGTTCTACACATCTTTCCTTTACTTTTGTTTTTTATGAACATCGGGATCACTGTATGGTTCTACGAGAGGAGGAAGAACAAATCAGAGAAACCCCTAAGTTGTCATATGAAGGACACATCGTCTCCTCAATAACAAAAGGGATGTATTCTATGTAATAAATACCTCATATGCGCCCTGTACATAGACAGATACCACCCCATATATTGTATTGTATACTGCTCTTGTAAAATTGGTGATTTTTACTTTGGCATTTGTAGTGGACGGGCTGCATTGCGCCACACGGGCGAACGGTTCAGAACAAACCTTCTCTTTTGTGCTTATTTTTATCACCTCTGAACGGTCCGCCCGATCGGCTGCATTTAGTTTTCTGTTTTTCTCATTTTTTGCCTTTCTTATGATGTTTGCTTTAAGAGAAGAACGTTTACAGACTTTTGAAAAATTGTTTGGGGGTGAAAATGCCCCCCTAAATCTTGTTGATTTTGACCTCGATGAAATCATGCGCAAATTAGAAAATACTCTCCTCAAGGAGAGCAAGGTATGGTGGGAGATTGCCACCCTGGAAAAATATCTTACCCATGACCTGATACCTCGAGGTGTAAAAATCAACAAAATTTCCTCATTTAATACAGCTAATGAGGACTTCAAAAAAGATTGGGAAAATGCTATTAAAAATTGCTCCCTAGCCCTAATCAAGTTGGTCATTAGGGAGAGGAAGAAGGAGCTCAGCAAATTAGACATGGAGATTGCCGAGTATAAGTCTTTGGCATCCCCTTTTTCAGAATCAGAGGATTATAAATCCTTAGAACAAGAGATTGAGGTCAAATTAAAACGAGCGCAGAAACAATTGATAGAAAAGAAATTAAAAAAATTTAATAGGGATAAAGCTGAACAAACTTCACAGGGGAATCAGGGGAATGAAACAAACGATACCCCTAGACATCCCCAGGATCCCCCCATCCGTCAGAATGAAACATTGCAGTCTAAAAAACCCCAAAGAAGGAAATTAGTTTTTAACAGACCCACTGATAGAAATGAAAGAAAAGAGAGGAACAACAGAAGGAAAAAAGGAATAGGTATGGTAATAGTGAGAGAACCCCCAGGTGGACAGAGGATCGATTCTCTCCACTGGGTAGAGCCGCTGATGTGGAACAACGTTTTTTAGAGAACCGTCATTATCAAAACCGCCGTCGGTAACATCAAATAGAGCCCGGAGGGGTAAAAGAGGAGGGATTCCCAAACCCCACAGAGGGAAACGAAAAAGGAAACGTAGGTTAAAAAGGGGTAAAACCACTAGTGAGGAAGAAGCTCCTAATATAGACAAGGAAACCAAAAGTGTCTGTACAACTAAAATTTTTAATCTTAGTTCACATATATTATCTGACAGTGAAACATCTGTCTTACAGAAGGGGTTGAAATATGCCCCGACTAATTCAATAAATGCTTTTGAAATTTATCTAGATGTACAACGGTACCTTAGAAAGCTCACAATTAAGAAGTTTTTTGCCAATCAAGAAGAAAATATGGAAACAGGCATGCCTACAGCCACCCCCTTTAAACCTAGATCAGTATTCTATCCTAAGCACGTTCAAGGCCCTTTCATTGAAAGCTTTGGTGCCATGGTTCTTGGAGATTTGGAAAAACTCCAGACAAAACCAAAGAAACCCCAAAATTTCACTTTCAAAGAAAGAAAGGCACTACAGGATTTAAAAAAGCTTAAGGAATTAGTGATCAAACCCTCCGACAAAGGGAGGGGGGGGGTGGTATTGATGGATTTGGCTGACTACGAAAAAGAAGTCTTACGACAGCTTAATGATGTAGGGACATACAAAAAACTCAGATAGACCCTTCCAGCACCATTTTATCCAAATTGAAGAATTACATTGATAAATATGAAAAAATGGGCACCATTAGCTCTAAAGAGGCAAAGTTTATTTTGATTGATGAACCCACGGTGCCAGTTATATATCTACTGCTCAAAGTGCACAAAAGCACCATAAATCCTCCAGGACGACCGATAATATCGGGCATACAATCTTTGTCCTCAAACTTATCTAGATTCATCGATTACCATTTACAGCCCTTGGTAATTCAGAACAAATCCCACTTGAAGGATACCAAAGATTTTCTTATAGTTTTGGAATCTATAAAGTGGGAAGAAGGGGACATTCTGGTAACTGCGGATGTGGGCTCTCTCTACACCATCATCAACCATGATGATGGTGTAGAGGCGATCACTCATTTCCTTGAGGGGTCAGACTATAACAAGGACCTTAAGGAGATGCTGATAGAAGGTATAAGATTCATTCTCAACAACAATTTTTTTATTTTTCAGGATCAGTTTTTTATTCAAAAAACTGGAACGGCTATGGGCACCAGATTCGCTCCTAGTTACGCCAACTTATTCCTAGGACTGTGGGAACTCAATACGATCTGGTCTAACAATCTATATGGAGCGAATCTGGTGTCCTATGTCTGTTACATAGACGACATATTTTTCCTCTGGAGGGGGGATGTCGCTATGCTTGACACTTTCTGTGCTTTGTTAAACACAAATGACAAGAATATTGTTTTGACGTTTGAAAAAAGTATAGAGACCATACATTTTTTAGATATAACAGTCTATGTGAAGGAGGGTCAATTACATACAAAAACCTATTCAAAACCTACTGATTCTGGATCATACATATCAACCAGTAGTTGCCATCATAACAACTGGCTTGACTCAATTCCAATGAGCCAACTAAAAAGGGTAAAGAGAAACTGCACGGAACTTGACGTTTTTGAATCCCAGGCAAAGGAAATGAGTGAGAAATTCACTGCATGTGGATATAGTAAGAATACGGTTGAAAGAGCTTTAATGGAAGCCAAAAATACTGATCGTAGTGATTTGCTAGACACGAGATTGGGTAGAAATAAGAAGAGTAAGAGCAATGTATATGAATGGGCATTTATTACGGAATTTAACCAACAACATAGGGAAATAGAAAACATTCTAAGAAAGCATTGGGATCTAGTGAGGAAGGATCCGGTCATTGGACCTCTGGTCCCTTTAAACCCACCCATATCTATCGGAAAGCCCCAAACTTAAAAAATAAGTTAGTTTCCAGCATGTTGCCTATCATTAAAACCACATCTAGAATAGCCTCGAAAGGCTTTTACAGATGCGGGAATTGCATTGGATGCAGATCCATCAAAAGTGAAGGTAAAAATAAAATTGAGAACATTGAAATAAATGGAAAAAATCATGTCATCAAAGACTTCATAACATGCAACAGTAAAAATGTAATTTACGCCATCAAGTGCAGCTGTAACCTATTTTATATAGGGCGTACCAGCAGGGCACTAAAAGTCCGCCTTGGTGAGCATGTCAGAAATATAAAAAAGGGATTATCTACCCATTCGCTTTCTGCTCACTTTCAGTTTAAACACAATTGCTCCATTTTTGATGTGACGGGGTTTTATGGGATTAAACATGTCCAAGGAAAAAAACGAAATAAAGATCTGGCTTCACAGCTTGCAAAATCAGAGATGCAATATATTTTCACCTATGGGACCTTGAATCCCCATGGTTTAAACTGTGATTTTGAACTTAAATGGTTCCTGTAAAAAAATGACATTCTTTCTTCATATTTGTTTTTTTAAAAACAGTGTATGTGGTTAATTAAGAACAACATCTATCTGTTTATTATGAACACTAATATCTGTTTATTTATTTTGTTCAACTATTAGCTTGCTATCTATGAATGAAAATTCCGGTGTCAGGGGAAGATAACTATATAGAAGTCCGTGCAGCTATGCTATTAAACTACACATTCCATGATTCCTCTGAAAAAGAATGGAACATGCGCGACGTCACTTCCGGTCACTGCATCGATGCTGAACCAAGATGAAGAGACAAACGGAGGACATAAATCAATGACCGCTATTCGACTTCCGGTGGATTTCCTTATGAGGACATAAGAGTCCTGCAAACAAACTACATCCCCCACAAGTCTTAGCGGTATGACTCGATCGCGGACGAAACAAGGACTTTAATGCTTATAATACTAAGCGTGTAGTTTAGACACCTAAAGGTTCTCAGTTTATCACATCTACTAGCCAATTTCTGCAATACTGGTAACTTCTTTATAGCTATGATGTATTTGGGAAATAAATCCTCCGTTTTAATTAAACAAAGAGGAATCCTTTACTGTTTTCTTCGTGTATCCTGTGTGGAATAATTTCCTGTGACCGTGGATAAAGATACCATGATAGGAGTTAAATATCTCCATATCCAGTGAGTTGTGGTACGCATTTTTCTTGGTGGTAGAAAACTCAAAAGATACCTTTATGTATATGTTCCAACTGCAAATTGTGTAAGTTGGGGTACGCATCTGACAGACCTAAAGATTTTAAGGATACCTTTATGTGATTTATCATCATTTCACCATTGTGAGTCTTGGGTACGCTCCTGAAATCTAGACTTCAACACTTTAAAGAAATTTATTTGATTGAAAGATACCTTTATGGGTTTCCACTCACTTGTTTCTGTGTGAGTGGGGTACGCCCTTTTATTTCCTGAGCTGTGGAAATAACCCAATTGGTGTAAAACTGTTCTACACATCTTTCCTTTACTTTTGTTTTTTATGAACATCGGGATCACTGTATGGTTCTACGAGAGGAGGAAGAACAAATCAGAGAAACCCCTAAGTTGTCATATGAAGGACACATCGTCTCCTCAATAACAAAAGGGATGTATTCTATGTAATAAATACCTCATATGCGCCCTGTACATAGACAGATACCACCCCATATATTGTATTGTATACTGCTCTTGTAAAATTGGTGATTTTTACTTTGGCATTTGTAGTGGACGGGCTGCATTGCGCCACATGGGCGAATGGTTCAGAACAAACCTTCTCTATTATGTAGTAATATTTTTTACTCGGTGTGCATTAGGGAACACAAATAGTTTTTTTCCTACTCAGAATTACCCCTCCCTTTTAGTAGAGATGAGCGGGTTCGGTTTCTCTGAATCCGAACCCGCCAGAACTTCATGTTTTTTTTCACGGGTCCGAGCGACTCGGATCTTCCCGCCTTGCTCGGTTAACCCGAGCGCGCCCGAACGTCATCATGACGCTGTCGGATTCTCGCGAGGCTCGGATTCTATCGCGAGACTCGGATTCTATATAAGGAGCCGCGCGTCGCCGCCATTTTCACACGTGCATTGAGATTGATAGGGAGAGGACGTGGCTGGCGTCCTCTCCGTTTAGAATTAGAATAGATTAGAGAGACACTTGATTTACTAATTTTGGGGAGCATTAGGAGTACTCAGTAGTGTACAGTGCAGAGTTTTGCTGATAGTGACCAGTGACCACCACTTTTATTTATAATCCGTTCTCTGCCTGAAAAAAGCGATACACAGCACACAGTGACTCAGTCACATACCATATCTGTGTGCACTGCTCAGGCTCAGGCCAGTGTGCTGCATCATCTATATATATTATATATCTGTCTGACTGCTCAGCTCACACAGCTTATAATTGTGGGGGAGACTGGGGAGCACTACTGCAGTGCCAGTTATAGGTTATAGCAGGAGCCAGGAGTACATAATATTATATTAAAATTAAACAGTGCACACTTTTGCTGCAGGAGTGCCACTGCCAGTGTGACTAGTGACCAGTGACCTGACCACCAGTATATAATATTAGTAGTATACTATCTCTTTATCAACCAGTCTATATTAGCAGCAGACACAGTACAGTGCGGTAGTTCACGGCTGTGGCTACCTCTGTGTCGGCACTCGGCAGCCCGTCCATAATTGTATATACCAGTGACCTAACCGTGGTTTTTCTTTCTTTCTTTATACATACATACTAGTTACGAGTATACTATCTCTTTATCAACCAGTCTATATATTAGCAGCAGACACAGTACAGTGCGGTAGTTCACGGCTGTGGCTACCTCTGTGTCGGCACTCGGCAGCCCGTCCATAATTGTATATACCACCTAACCGTGGTTTTTTTTTCTTTCTTTATACATACATACTAGTTACGAGTATACTATCTCTTTATCAACCAGTCTATATATTAGCAGCAGACACAGTACAGTGCGGTAGTTCACGGCTGTGGCTACCTCTGTGTCGGCACTCGGCAGCCCGTCCATAATTGTATATACCACCTAACCGTGGTTTTTTTTTCTTTCTTTATACATACATACTAGTTACGAGTATACTATCTCTTTATCAACCAGTCTATATATTAGCAGCAGACACAGTACAGTGCGGTAGTTCACGGCTGTGGCTACCTCTGTGTCGGCACTCGGCAGCCCGTCCATAATTGTATATACCACCTAACCGTGGTTTTTTTTTCTTTCTTTATACATACATACTAGTTACGAGTATACTATCTCTTTATCAACCAGTCTATATATTAGCAGCAGACACAGTACAGTGCGGTAGTTCACGGCTGTGGCTACCTCTGTGTCGGCACTCGGCAGCCCGTCCATAATTGTATATACCACCTAACCGTGGTTTTTTTTTCTTTCTTTATACATACATACTAGTTACGAGTATACTATCTCTTTATCAACCAGTCTATATATTAGCAGCAGACACAGTACAGTGCGGTAGTTCACGGCTGTGGCTACCTCTGTGTCGGCACTCGGCAGCCCATCCATAATTGTATATACCACCTAACCGTGGTTTTTTTTTCTTTCTTTATACATACATACTAGTTACGAGTATACTATCTCTTTATCAACCAGTCTATATATTAGCAGCAGACACAGTACAGTGCGGTAGTTCACGGCTGTGGCTACCTCTGTGTCGGCACTCGGCAGCCCGTCCATAATTGTATATACCACCTAACCGTGGTTTTTTTTTCTTTCTTTATACATACATACTAGTTACGAGTATACTATCTCTTTATCAACCAGTCTATATATTAGCAGCAGACACAGTACAGTGCAGTAGTTCACGGCTGTGGCTACCTCTGTGTCGGCACTCGGCAGCCCGTCCATAATTGTATATACCACCTAACCGTGGTTTTTTTTTCTTTCTTTATACATACATACTAGTTACGAGTATACTATCTCTTTATCAACCAGTCTATATATTAGCAGCAGACACAGTACATTGCGGTAGTTCACGGCTGTGGCTACCTCTGTGTCGGCACTCGGCAGCCCGTCCATAATTGTATATACCACCTAACCGTGGTTTTTTTTTCTTTCTTTATACATACATACTAGTTACGAGTATACTATCTCTTTATCAACCAGTCTATATATTAGCAGCAGACACAGTACAGTGCGGTAGTTCACGGCTGTGGCTACCTCTGTGTCGGCACTCGGCAGCCCGTCCATAATTGTATACTAGTATCCAATCCATCCATCTCCATTGTTTACCTGAGGTGCCTTTTAGTTGTGCCTATTAAAATATGGAGAACAAAAATGTTGAGGTTCCAAAATTAGGGAAAGATCAAGATCCACTTCCACCTCGTGCTGAAGCTGCTGCCACTAGTCATGGCCGAGACGATGAAATGCCAGCAACGTCGTCTGCCAAGGCCGATGCCCAATGGCATAGTACAGAGCATGTCAAAACCAAAACACCAAATATCAGTAAAAAAAGGACTCCAAAACCTAAAATAAAATTGTCGGAGGAGAAGCGTAAACTTGCCAATATGCCATTTACCACACGGAGTGGCAAGGAACGGCTGAGGCCCTGGCCTATGTTCATGGCTAGTGGTTCAGCTTCACATGAGGATGGAAGCACTCAGCCTCTCGCTAGAAAACTGAAAAGACTCAAGCTGGCAAAAGCACCGCAAAGAACTGTGCGTTCTTTGAAATCCCAAATCCACAAGGAGAGTCCAATTGTGTCGGTTGCGATGCCTGACCTTCCCAACACTGGACGTGAAGAGCATGCGCCTTCCACCATTTGCACGCCCCCTGCAAGTGCTGGAAGGAGCACCCGCAGTCCAGTTCCTGATAGTCAGATTGAAGATGTCAGTGTTGAAGTACACCAGGATGAGGAGGATATGGGTGTTGCTGGTGCTGGGGAGGAAATTGACCAGGAGGATTCTGATGGTGAGGTGGTTTGTTTAAGTCAGGCACCCGGGGAGACACCTGTTGTCCGTGGGAGGAATATGGCCGTTGACATGCCAGGTGAAAATACCAAAAAAATCAGCTCTTCGGTGTGGAGGTATTTCACCAGAAATGCGGACAACAGGTGTCAAGCCGTGTGTTCCCTTTGTCAAGCTGTAATAAGTAGGGGTAAGGACGTTAACCACCTCGGAACATCCTCCCTTATACGTCACCTGCAGCGCATTCATAATAAGTCAGTGACAAGTTCAAAAACTTTGGGTGACAGCGGAAGCAGTCCACTGACCAGTAAATCCCTTCCTCTTGTAACCAAGCTCACGCAAACCACCCCACCAACTCCCTCAGTGTCAATTTCCTCCTTCCCCAGGAATGCCAATAGTCCTGCAGGCCATGTCACTGGCAATTCTGACGAGTCCTCTCCTGCCTGGGATTCCTCCGATGCATCCTTGCGTGTAACGCCTACTGCTGCTGGCGCTGCTGTTGTTGCCGCTGGGAGTCGATGGTCATCCCAGAGGGGAAGTCGTAAGCCCACTTGTACTACTTCCAGTAAGCAATTGACTGTTCAACAGTCCTTTGCGAGGAAGATGAAATATCACAGCAGTCATCCTACTGCAAAGCGGATAACTGAGGCCTTGGCATCCTGGGTGGTGAGAAACGTGGTTCCGGTATCCATCATTACTGCAGAGCCAACTAGAGACTTGTTGGAGGTACTGTGTCCCCGGTACCAAATACCATCTAGGTTCCATTTCTCTAGGCAGGCGATACCGAAAATGTACACAGACCTCAGAAAAAGAGTCACCAGTGTCCTAAAAAATGCAGCTGTACCCAATGTCCACTTAACCACGGACATGTGGACAAGTGGAGCAGGGCAGGGTCAGGACTATATGACTGTGACAGCCCACTGGGTAGATGTATGGACTCCCGCCGCAAGAACAGCAGCGGCGGCACCAGTAGCAGCATCTCGCAAACGCCAACTCTTTCCTAGGCAGGCTACGCTTTGTATCACCGCTTTCCAGAATACGCACACAGCTGAAAACCTCTTACGGCAACTGAGGAAGATCATCGCGGAATGGCTTACCCCAATTGGACTCTCCTGTGGATTTGTGGCATCGGACAACGCCAGCAATATTGTGTGTGCATTAAATCTGGGCCAATTCCAGCACGTCCCATGTTTTGCACATACCTTGAATTTGGTGGTGCAGAATTTTTTAAAAAACGACAGGGGCGTGCAAGAGATGCTGTCGGTGGCCAGAAGAATTGCGGGACACTTTCGGCGTACAGGCACCACGTACAGAAAACTGGAGCACCACCAAAAACTACTGAACCTGCCCTGCCATCATCTGAAGCAAGAAGTGGTAACGAGGTGGAATTCAACCCTCTATATGCTTCAGAGGTTGGAGGAGCAGCAAAAGGCCATTCAAGCCTATACAATTGAGCACGATATAGTAGGTGGAATGCACCTGTCTCAAGTGCAGTGGAGAATGATTTCAACGTTGTGCAAGGTTCTGATGCCCTTTGAACTTGCCACACGTGAAGTCAGTTCAGACACTGCCAGCCTGAGTCAGGTCATTCCCCTCATCAGGCTTTTGCAGAAGAAGCTGGAGGCATTGAAGGAGGAGCTAACACGGAGCGATTCCGCTAGGCATGTGGGACTTGTGGATGCAGCCCTTAATTCGCTTAACAAGGATTCACGGGTGGTCAATCTGTTGAAATCAGAGCACTACATTTTGGCCACCGTGCTCGATCCTAGATTTAAAGCCTACCTTGGATCTCTCTTTCCGGCAGACACAGGTCTGCTGGGGTTGAAAGACCTGCTGGTGACAAAATTGTCAAGTCAAGCGGAACGCGACCTGTCAACATCTCCTCCTTCACATTCTCCCGCAACTGGGGGTGCGAGGAAAAGGCTCAGAATTCCGAGCCCACCCGCTGGCGGTGATGCAGGGCAGTCTGGAGCGACTGCTGATGCTGACATCTGGTCCGGACTGAAGGACCTGACAACGATTACGGACATGTCGTCTACTGTCACTGCATATGATTCTCTCAACATTGATAGAATGGTGGAGGATTATATGAGTGACCGCATCCAAGTAGGCACGTCACACAGTCCGTACTTATACTGGCAGGAAAAAGAGGCAATTTGGAGGCCCTTGCACAAACTGGCTTTATTCTACCTAAGTTGCCCTCCCACAAGTGTGTACTCCGAAAGAGTGTTTAGTGCCGCCGCTCACCTTGTCAGCAATCGGCGTACGAGGTTACATCCAGAAAATGTGGAGAAGATGATGTTCATTAAAATGAATTATAATCAATTCCTCCGCGGAGACATTGACCAGCAGCAATTGCCTCCACAAAGTACACAGGGAGCTGAGATGGTGGATTCCAGTGGGGACGAATTGATAATCTGTGAGGAGGGGGATGTACACGGTGATATATCGGAGGGTGAAGATGAGGTGGACATCTTGCCTCTGTAGAGCCAGTTTGTGCAAGGAGAGATTAATTGCTTCTTTTTTGGGGGGGGTCCAAACCAACCCGTCATATCAGTCACAGTCGTGTGGCAGACCCTGTCACTGAAATGATGGGTTGGTTAAAGTGTGCATGTCCTGTTTTGTTTATACAACATAAGGGTGGGTGGGAGGGCCCAAGGACAATTCCATCTTGCACCTCTTTTTTCTTTTCTTTTTCTTTGCATCATGTGCTGATTGGGGAGGGTTTTTTGGAAGGGACATCCTGCGTGACACTGCAGTGCCACTCCTAGATGGGCCCGGTGTTTGTGTCGGCCACTAGGGTCGCTAATCTTACTCACACAGCTACCTCATTGCGCCTCTTTTTTTCTTTGCGTCATGTGCTGTTTGGGGAGGGTTTTTTGGAAGGGACATCCTGCGTGACACTGCAGTGCCACTCCTAGATGGGCCCGGTGTTTGTGTCGGCCACTAGGGTCGCTTATCTTACTCACACAGCGACCTCGGTGCAAATTTTAGGACTAAAAATAATATTGTGAGGTGTGAGGTATTCAGAATAGACTGAAAATGAGTGTAAATTATGGTTTTTGAGGTTAATAATACTATGGGATCAAAATGACCCCCAAATTCTATGATTTAAGCTGTTTTTTAGTGTTTTTGGAAAAAAACACCCGAATCCAAAACACACCCGAATCCGACAAAAAAAATTCGGTGAGGTTTTGCCAAAACGCGTTCGAACCCAAAACACGGCCGCGGAACCGAACCCAAAACCAAAACCCGAAAAATTTCAGGCGCTCATCTCTACCTTTTAGCACCTGAGTGACATCACAATCTGATTGAGCAGCTTGCCATTTTGTGCATTGTATTTAGAGAGGCATGGATGGGTCAGCATTAGGAGGGATTTCTGACTCCAGAGTGCCACTGGAGAAGCTAGGAGTATCTCCAGGTAAGCTGGCTCTCAGATGCTGTAGGAGCCATTATCATGTGGCCTTACACTGGGAATTTAACCCAGACTTATTTGTAATTATTTATGGGGTGGGTGTGGAGAGCGGTGGCCCCTGTGTCGGTATGGCTGGGCGGCTTCAGGTCGGCACACCCTAACACTTTATTAACACATGATTTTCCCTATCACTTTGTATATATTTTTGTATTATTTTAATCACACCACTTACATAGCACTTCTGTGCTTCTCATTAACCCTTATTAATTCTCACCTGTGTGCTGACCTGGGGTAGCCGACCTGTGCCGACGTTATGGGGTCCTGCACCCTGGACCCATACCTAGTATTAGGGACCCCTAGTGACGGAGAAGCCTTGTCGATCGGCCTGGGGGCTTAACCCTATATCTGCAGATATACGCAACTAAGATCTCCGTATTATCTGACTATTATATAGTAATATTTTTTACTCGGTGTGCATTAGGGAACACAAATAGTTTTTTCCTACACAGAATTACCCCTCCCTTTTAGCACCTGAGTGACATCACAATCTGATTGAGCAGTTTACCATTTTGTGCATTGTATTTAGAGAGGCATGGATGGGTCAGCATTAGGAGGGATTGCTGACTCCAGAGTGCCACTGGAGAAGCTAGGGGTATCTCCAGGTAAGCTGGCTCTCAGATGCTGTAGGAGCCATTATCATGTGGCCTTACACTGGGAATTTAACCCAGACATATTTGTAATTATTTATGGGGTGGGTGTGGGGTGCGGTGGCCCCTGTGTCGGTATGGCTGGGCGGCTTCAGGTCGGCACACCCTAACACTTTATTAACACATGATTTTCCCTATCACTTTGTATATATTTTTGTATTATTTTAATCACACCACTTACATAGCACTTCTGTGCTTCTTATTAACCCTTATTAATTCTCACCTGTGTGCTGACCTGGGGTAGCCGACCTGTGCCGACGTTATGGGGTCCTGCACCCCGGACCCATACCTAGTATTAGGGACCCCCAGTGATGGAGAAGCCTTGTCGATCGGCCTGGGGGCTTAACCCTATATCTGCAGATATACGCAACTAAGATCTCCGTATTATCTGACTATTATGTAGTTATAATTTTTACTCGGTGTGCATTAGGGAACACAAATAGTTTTTTCCTACACAGAATTACCCCTCCCTTTTAGCACCTGAGTGACATCACAATCTGATTGAGCAGCTTACCATTTTGTGCATTGTATTTAGAGAGGCATGGATGGGTCAGCATTAGGAGGGATTGCTGACTCCAGAGTGCCACTGGAGAAGCTAGGGGTATCTCCAGGTAAGCTGGCTCTCAGATGCTGTAGGAGCCATTATCATGTGGCCTTACACTGGGAATTTAACCCAGACATATTTGTAATTATTTATGGGGTGGGTGTGGGGTGCGGTGGCCCCTGTGTCGGTATGGCTGGGCGGCTTCAGGTCGGCACACCCTAACACATTATTAACACATGATTTTCCCTATCACTTTGTATATATTTTTGTATTATTTTAATCACACCACTTACATAGCACTTCTGTGCTTCTTATTAACCCTTATTAATTCTCACCTGTGTGCTGACCTGGGGTAGCCGACCTGTGCCGACGTTATGGGGTCCTGCACCCCGGACCCATACCTAGTATTAGGGACCCCCAGTGACGGAGAAGCCTTGTTGATCGGCCTGGGGGCTTAACCCTATATCTGCAGATATACGCAACTAAGATCTCCGTATTATCTGACTATTATATAGTAATATTTTTTACTCGGTGTGCATTAGGGAACACAAATAGTTTTTTCCTACACAGAATTACCCCTCCCTTTTAGCACCTGAGTGACATCACAATCTGATTGAGCAGCTTACCATTTTGTGCATTGTATTTAGAGAGGCATGGATGGGTCAGCATTAGGAGGGATTGCTGACTCCAGAGTGCCACTGGAGAAGCTAGGGGTATCTCCAGGTAAGCTGGCTCTCAGATGCTGTAGGAGCCATTATCATGTGGCCTTACACTGGGAATTTAACCCAGACATATTTGTAATTATTTATGGGGTGGGTGTGGGGTGCGGTGGCCCCTGTGTCGGTATGGCTGGGCGGCTTCAGGTCGGCACACCCTAACACTTTATTAACACATGATTTTCCCTATCACTTTGTATATATTTTTGTATTATTTTAATCACACCACTTACATAGCACTTCTGTGCTTCTTATTAACCCTTATTAATTCTCACCTGTGTGCTGACCTGGGGTAGCCGACCTGTGCCGACGTTATGGGGTCCTGCACCCCGGACCCATACCTAGTATTAGGGACCCCCAGTGACGGAGAAGCCTTGTCGATCGGCCTGGGGGCTTAACCCTATATCTGCACATATACGCAACTAAGATCTCCGTATTATCTGACTATTATGTAGTAATATTTTTTACTCGGTGTGCATTAGGGAACACAAATATTTTTTCCTACACAGAATTACCCCTCCCTTTTAGCACCTGAGTGACATCACAATCTGATTGAGCAGCTTACCATTTTGTGCATTGTATTTAGAGAGGCATGGATGGGTCAGCATTAGGAGGGATTGCTGACTCCAGAGTGCCACTGGAGAAGCTAGGGGTATCTCCAGGTAAGCTGGCTCTCAGATGCTGTAGGAGCCATTATCATGTGGCCTTACACTGGGAATTTAACCCAGACATATTTGTAATTATTTATGGGGTGGGTGTGGGGTGCGATGGCCCCTGTGTCGGTATGGCTGGGCGGCTTCAGGTCGGCACACCCTAACACTTTATTAACACATGATTTTCCCTATCACTTTGTATATATTTTTGTATTATTTTAATCACACCACTTACATAGCACTTCTGTGCTTCTTATTAACCCTTATTAATTCTCACCTGTGTGCTGAACTAGGGTAGCCGACCTGTGCCGACGTTATGGGGTCCTGCACCCCGGACCCATACCTAGTATTAGGGACCCCCAGTGTCGGAGAAGCCTCGTCAATCGGCCTGGGGGCTTAACCCTATATCTGCAGATATACGCAACTAAGATCTCCGTATTATCTGACTATTACGTAGTAATATTTTTTACTCGGTGTGCATTAGGGAACACAAATAGTTTTTTCCTACACAGAATTACCCCTCCCTTTTAGCACCTGAGTGACATCACAATCTGATTGAGCAGCTTACCATTTTGTGCATTGTATTTAGAGAGGCATGGATGGGTCAGCATTAGGAGGGATTGCTGACTCCAGAGTGCCACTGGAGAAGCTAGGGGTATCTCCAGGTAAGCTGGCTCTCAGATGCTGTAGGAGCCATTATCATGTGGCCTTACACTGGAAATTTAACCCAGACATATTTGTAATTATTTATGGGGTGGGTGTGGGGTGCGGTGGCCCCTGTGTCGGTATGGCTGGGCGGCTTCAGGTCGGCACACCCTAACACTTTGTGAATACATGACTTTCCCTATCACTTTGTATATATTTTTGTATTATTTTAATCACACCACTTACATAGCACTTCTGTGCTTCTTATTAACCCTTATTAATTCTCACCTGTGTGCTGACCTGGGGTAGCCGACCTGTGCCAACGTTATGGGGTCCTGCACCCCGGACCCATACCTAGTATTAGGGACCCCCAGTGATGGAGAAGCCTTGTCAATCGGCCTGGGGGCTTAACCCTATATCTGCAGATATACGCACTAAGATCTCCATATTATCTGACTATTATGTGGTAATATTTTTTACTCGGTGTGCATTAGGGAACACAAATAGTTTTTTCCTACACAGAATTACCCCTCCCTTTTAGCACCTGAGTGACATCACAATCTGATTGAGCAGTTTACCATTTTGTGCATTGTATTTAGAGAGGCATGGATGGGTCAGCATTAGGAGGGATTGCTGACTCCAGAGTGCCACTGGAGAAGCTAGGGGTATCTCCAGGTAAGCTGGCTCTCAGATGCTGTAGGAGCCATTATCATGTGGCCTTACACTGGGAATTTAACCCAGACATATTTGTAATTATTTATGGGGTGGGTGTGGGGTGCGGTGGCCCCTGTGTCGGTATGGCTGGGTGCCTTCAGGTCGGCACACCCTAACACTTTATTAACACATGATTTTCCCTATCACTTTGTATATATTTTTGTATTATTTTAATCACACCACTTACATAGCACTTCTGTGCTTCTTATTAACCCTTATTAATTCTCACCTGTGTGCTGACCTGGGGTAGCCGACCTGTGCCGACATTATGGGGTCCTGCACCCCGGACCCATACCTAGTATTAGAGACCCCCAGTGACGGAGAAGCCTTGTCGATCGGCCTGGGGGCTTAACCCTATATCTGCAGATATACGCAACTAAGATCTCCGTATTATCTGACTATTATGTAGTAATAATTTTTACTCGGTGTGCATTAGGGGACACAAATAGTTTTTTCCTACACAGAATTACCCCTCCCTTTTAGCACCTGAGTGACATCACAATCTGATTGAGCAGCTTACCATTTTGTGCATTGTATTTAGAGAGGCATGGATGGGTCAGCATTAGGAGGGATTGCTGACTCCAGAGTGCCACTGGAGAAGCTAGAGGTATCTCCAGGTAAGCTGGCTCTCAGATGCTGTAGGAGCCATTATCATGTGGCCTTACACTGGGAATTTAACCCAGACATATTTGTAATTATTTATGGGGTGGGTGTGGGGTGCGGTGGCCCCTGTGTCGGTATGGCTGGGCGGCTTCAGGTCGGCACACCCTAACACTTTATGAACACATGATTTTCCCTATCACTTTGTATATATTTTTGTATTATTTTAATCACACTACTTACATAGCACTTCTGTGCTTCTTATTAACCCTTATTAATTCTCACCTGTGTGCTGACCTGGGGTAGCCGACCTGTGCCGACGTTATGGGGTCCTGCACCCCGGACCCATACCTAGTATTAGGGACCCCCAGTGATGGAGAAGCCTTGTCGATCGGCCTGGGGGCTTAACCCTATATCTGCAGATATACGCAACTAAGATCTCCGTATTATCTGACTATTATGTAGTTATAATTTTTACTCGGTGTGCATTAGGGAACACAAATAGTTTTTTCCTACACAGAATTACCCCTCCCTTTTAGCACCTGAGTGACATCACAATCTGATTGAGCAGCTTACCATTTTGTGCATTGTATTTAGAGAGGCATGGATGGGTCAGCATTAGGAGGGATTGCTGACTCCAGAGTGCCACTGGAGAAGCTAGAGGTATCTCCAGGTAAGCTGGCTCTCAGATGCTGTAGGAGCCATTATCATGTGGCCTTACACTGGAAAATTAACCCAGACATATTTGTAATTATTTATGGGGTGGGTGTGGGGTGCGGTGGCCCCTGTGTTGGTATGGCTGGGCGGCTTCAGGTCGGCACACCCTAACACTTTATTAACACATGATTTCCCTATCACTTTGTATATATTTTTGTATTAATTTAATCACACCACTTACATAGCACTTCTGTGCTTCTTATTAACCCTTATTAATTCTCACCTGTGTGCTGACCTGGGGTAGCCGACCTGTGCCGACGTTATGGTGTCCTGCACCCCGCACCCATAGCTAGTATTAGGGACGCACAGTGATGGAGAAGCCTTGTCGATCGGCCTGGGGGCTTAACCCTATATCTGCAGATATACGCAACTAAGATCTCCGTATTATCTGACTATTATGTAGTTATAATTTTTACTCGGTGTGCATTAGGGAACACAAATAGTTTTTTCCTACACAGAATTACCCCTCCCTTTTAGCACCTGAGTGACATCACAATCTGATTGAGCAGCTTACCATTTTGTGCATTGTATTTAGAGAGGCATGGATGGGTCAGCATTAGGAGGGATTGCTGACTCCAGAGTGCCACTGGAGAAGCTAGGGGTATCTCCAGGTAAGCTGGCTCTCAGATGCTGTAGTAGCCATTATCATGTGGCCTTACACTGGGAATTTAACCCAGACATATTTGTAATTATTTATGGGGTGGGTGTGGGGTGCGGTGGCCCCTGTGTCGGTATGGCTGGGCGGCTTCAGGTCGGCACACCCTAACACATTATTAACACATGATTTTCCCTATAACTTTGTATATATTTTTGTATTATTTTAATCACACCACTTACATAGCACTTCTGTGCTTCTTATTAACCCTTATTGATTCTCACCTGTGTGCTGACCTGGGGTAGCCGACCTGTGCCGACGTTATGGGGTCCTGCACCCCGCACCCATAGCTAGTATTAGGGACGCACAGTGATGGAGAAGCCTTGTCGATCGGCCTGGGGGCTTAACCCTATATCTGCAGATATACGCAACTAAGATCTCCGTATTATCTGACTATTATGTAGTTATAATTTTTACTCGGTGTGCATTAGGGAACACAAATAGTTTTTTCCTACACAGAATTACCCCTCCCTTTTAGCACCTGAGTGACATCACAATCTGATTGAGCAGCTTACCATTTTGTGCATTGTATTTAGAGAGGCATGGATGGGTCAGCATTAGGAGGGATTGCTGACTCCAGAGTGCCACTGGAGAAGCTAGGGGTATCTCCAGGTAAGCTGGCTCTCAGATGCTGTAGTAGCCATTATCATGTGGCCTTACACTGGGAATTTAACCCAGACATATTTGTAATTATTTATGGGGTGGGTGTGGGGTGCGGTGGCCCCTGTGTCGGTATGGCTGGGCGGCTTCAGGTCGGCACACCCTAACACATTATTAACACATGATTTTCCCTATAACTTTGTATATATTTTTGTATTATTTTAATCACACCACTTACATAGCACTTCTGTGCTTCTTATTAACCCTTATTAATTCTCACCTGTGTGCTGACCTGGGGTAGCCGACCTGTGCCGACGTTATGGGGTCCTGCACCCCGGACCCATACCTAGTATTAGGGACCCCCAGTGACGGAGAAGCCTTGTTGATCGGCCTGGGGGCTTAACCCTATATCTGCAGATATACGCAACTAAGATCTCCGTATTATCTGACTATTATATAGTAATATTTTTTACTCGGTGTGCATTAGGGAACACAAATAGTTTTTTCCTACACAGAATTACCCCTCCCTTTTAGCACCTGAGTGACATCACAATCTGATTGAGCAGCTTACCATTTTGTGCATTGTATTTAGAGAGGCATGGATGGGTCAGCATTAGGAGGGATTGCTGACTCCAGAGTGCCACTGGAGAAGCTAGGGGTATCTCCAGGTAAGCTGTCTCTCAGATGCTGTAGGAGCCATTATCATGTGGCCTTACACTGGGAATTTAACCCAGACATATTTGTAATTATTTATGGGGTGGGTGTGGGGTGCGGTGGCCCCTGTGTCGGTATGGCTGGGCGGCTTCAGGTCGGCACACCCTAACACTTTATTAACACATGATTTTCCCTATCACTTTGTATATATTTTTGTATTATTTTAATCACACCACTTACATAGCACTTCTGTGCTTCTTATTAACCCTTATTAATTCTCACCTGTGTGCTGACCTGGGGTAGCCGACCTGTGCCGACGTTATGGGGTCCTGCACCCCGGACCCATACCTAGTATTAGGGACCCCCAGTGTCGGAGAAGCCTTGTCAATCGGCCTGGGGGCTTAACCCTATATCTGCAGATATACGCAACTAAGATCTCCGTATTATCTGACTATTACGTAGTAATATTTTTTACTCGGTGTGCATTAGGGAACACAAATAGTTTTTTCCTACACAGAATTACCCCTCCCTTTTAGCACCTGAGTGACATCACAATCTGATTGAGCAGTTTACCATTTTGTGCATTGTATTTAGAGAGGCATGGATGGGTCAGCATTAGGAGGGATTGCTGACTCCAGAGTGCCACTGGAGAAGCTAGGGGTATCTCCAGGTAAGCTGGCTCTCAGATGCTGTAGGAGCCATTATCATGTGGCCTTACACTGGGAATTTAACCCAGACATATTTGTAATTATTTATGGGGTGGGTGTGGGGTGCGGTGGCCCCTGTGTCGGTATGGCTGGGTGCCTTCAGGTCGGCACACCCTAACACTTTATTAACACATGATTTTCCCTATCACTTTGTATATATTTTTGTATTATTTTAATCACACCACTTACATAGCACTTCTGTGCTTCTTATTAACCCTTATTAATTCTCACCTGTGTGCTGACCTGGGGTAGCCGACCTGTGCCGACGTTATGGGGTCCTGCACCCCGGACCCATACCTAGTATTAGAGACCCCCAGTGACGGAGAAGCCTTGTCGATAGGCCTGGGGGCTTAACCCTATATCTGCAGATATACGCAACTAAGATCTCCGTATTATCTGACTATTATGTAGTAATAATTTTTACTCGGTGTGCATTAGGGGACACAAATAGTTTTTTCCTACACAGAATTATCCCTCCCTTTTAGCACCTGAGTGACATCACAATCTGATTGAGCAGCTTACCATTTTGTGCATTGTATTTAGAGAGGCATGGATGGGTCAGCATTAGGAGGGATTGCTGACTCCAGAGTGCCACTGGAGAAGCTAGAGGTATCTCCAGGTAAGCTGGCTCTCAGATGCTGTAGGAGCCATTATCATGTGGCCTTACACTGGGAATTTAACCCAGACATATTTGTAATTATTTATGGGGTGGGTGTGGGGTGCGGTGGCCCCTGTGTCGATATGGCTGGGCGGCTTCAGGTCGGCACACCCTAACACTTTATGAACACATGATTTTCCCTATCACTTTGTATATATTTTTGTATTATTTTAATCACACTACTTACATAGCACTTCTGTGCTTCTTATTAACCCTTATTAATTCTCACCTGTGTGCTGACCTGGGGTAGCCGACCTGTGCCGACGTTATGGGGTCCTGCACCCCAGACCCATACCTAGTATTAGGGACCCCCAGTGATGGAGAAGCCTTGTCGATCGGCCTGGGGGCTTAACCCTATATCTGCAGATATACGCAACTAAGATCTCCGTATTATCTGACTATTATGTAGTTATAATTTTTACTCGGTGTGCATTAGGGAACACAAATAGTTTTTTCCTACACAGAATTACCCCTCCCTTTTAGCACCTGAGTGACATCACAATCTGATTGAGCAGCTTACCATTTTGTGCATTGTATTTAGAGAGGCATGGATGAGTCAGCATTAGGAGGGATTGCTGACTCCAGAGTGCCACTGGAGAAGCTAGAGGTATCTCAAGGTAAGCTGGCTCTCAGATGCTGTAGGAGCCATTATCATGTGGCCTTACACTGGGAAATTAACCCAGACATATTTGTAATTATTTATGGGGTGGGTGTGGGGTGCGGTGGCCCCTGTGTCGGTATGGCTGGGCGGCTTCAGGTCGGCACACCCTAACACTTTATTAACACATGATTTCCCTATCACTTTGTATATATTTTTGTATTAATTTAATCACACCACTTACATAGCACTTCTGTGCTTCTTATTAACCCTTATT
Organism: Pseudophryne corroboree; assembly: GCF_028390025.1. Lineage (NCBI taxonomy): Eukaryota > Metazoa > Chordata > Amphibia > Anura > Myobatrachidae > Pseudophryne > Pseudophryne corroboree. Next base: position 572,975,189 of record NC_086445.1, read on the forward strand.
AATTCTCACCTGTGTGCTGACCTGGGGTAGCCGACCTGTGCCGACGTTATGGGGTCCTGCACCCCGGACCCATACCTAGTATTAGGGACCCCCAGTGATGGAGAAGCCTTGTCGATCGGCCTGGGGGCTTAACCCTATATCTGCAGATATACGCAACTAAGATCTCCGTATTATCTGACTATTATGTAGTTATAATTTTTACTCGGTGTGCATTAGGGAACACAAATAGTATTTTCCTACACAGAATTACCCCTCCCTTTTAGCACCTGAGTGACATCACAATCTGATTGAGCAGCTTACCATTTTGTGCATTGTATTTAGAGAGGCATGGATGGGTCAGCATTAGGAGGGATTGCTGACTCCAGAGTGCCACTGGAGAAGCTAGGGGTATCTCCAGGTAAGCTGGCTCTCAGATGCTGTAGTAGCCATTATCATGTGGCCTTACACTGGGAATTTAACCCAGATATATTTGTAATTATTTATGGGGTGGGTGTGGGGTGCGGTGGCCCCTGTGTCGGTATGGCTGGGCGGCTTCAGGTCGGCACACCCTAACACATTATTAACACATGATTTTCCCTATCACTTTGTATATATTTTTGTATTATTTTAATCACACCACTTACATAGCACTTCTGTGCTTCTTATTAACCCTTATTAATTCTCACCTGTGTGCTGACCTGGGGTAGCCGACCTGTGCCGACGTTATGGGGTCCTGCACCCCGGACCCATACCTAGTATTAGAGACCCCCAGTGACGGAGAAGCCTTGTCGATCGGCCTGGGGGCTTAACCCTATATCTGCAGATATACGCAACTAAGATCTCCGTATTATCTGACTATTATGTAGTAATAATTTTTTACTCGGTGTGCATTAGGGGACACAAATAGTTTTTTCCTACACAGAATTACCCCTCCCTTTTAGCACCTGAGTGACATCACAATCTGATTGAGCAGCTTACCATTTTGTGCATTGTATTTAGAGAGGCATGGATGGGTCAGCATTAGGAGGGATTGCTGACTCCAGAGTGCCACTGGAGAAGCTAGAGGTATCTCCAGGTAAGCTGGCTCTCAGATGCTGTAGGAGCCATTATCATGTGGCCTTACACTGGGAATTTAACCCAGACATATTTGTAATTATTTATGGGGTGGGTGTGGGGTGCGGTGGCCCCTGTGTCGGTATGGCTGGGCGGCTTCAGGTCGGCACACCCTAACACTTTATTAACACATGATTTTCCCTATCACTTTGTATATATTTTTGTATTATTTTAATCACACTACTTACATAGCACTTCTGTGCTTCTTATTAACCCTTATTAATTCTCACCTGTGTGCTGACCTGGGGTAGCCGACCTGTGCCGACGTTATGGGGTCCTGCACCCCGGACCCATACCTAGTATTAGGGACCCCCAGTGATGGAGAAGCCTTGTCGATCGGCCTGGGGGCTTAACCCTATATCTGCAGATATACGCAACTAAGATCTCCGTATTATCTGACTATTATGTAGTTATAATTTTTACTCGGTGTGCATTAGGGAACACAAATAGTTTTTTCCTACACAGAATTACCCCTCCCTTTTAGCACCTGAGTGACATCACAATCTGATTGAGCAGCTTACCATTTTGTGCATTGTAATTAGAGAGGCATGGATGGGTCAGCATTAGGAGGGATTGCTGACTCCAGAGTGCCACTGGAGAAGCTAGAGGTATCTCCAGGTAAGCTGGCTCTCAGATGCTGTAGTAGCCATTATCATGTGGCCTTACACTGGGAAATTAACCCAGACATATTTGTAATTATTTATGGGGTGGGTGTGGGGTGCGGTGGCCCCTGTGTCGGTATGGCTGGGCGGCTTCAGGTCGGCACACCCTAACACTTTATTAACACATGATTTCCCTATCACTTTGTATATATTTTTGTATTAATTTAATCACACCACTTACATAGCACTTCTGTGCTTCTTATTAACCCTTATTAATTCTCACCTGTGTGCTGACCTGGGGTAGCCGACCTGTGCCGACGTTATGGGGTCCTGCACCCCGGACCCATACCTAGTATTAGGGACCCCCAGTGATGGAGAAGCCTTGTCGATCGGCCTGGGGGCTTAACCCTATATCTGCAGATATACGCAACTAAGATCTCCGTATTATCTGACTATTATGTCGTTAAAATTTTTACTCGGTGTGCATTAGGGAACAAATATTTTTTTCCTACACAGAATTACCCCTCCCTTTTAGCACCTGAGTGACATCACAATCTGATTGAGCAGCTTACCATTTTGTGCATTGTATTTAGAGAGGCATGGATGGGTCAGCATTAGGAGGGATTGCTGACTCCAGAGTGCCACTGGAGAAGCTAGGGGTATCTCCAGGTAAGCTGGCTCTCAGATGCTGTAGTAGCCATTATCATGTGGCCTTACACTGGGAATTTAACCCAGACATATTTGTAATTATTTATGGGGTGGGTGTGGGGTGCGGTGGCCCCTGTGTCGGTATGGCTGGGTGCCTTCAGGTCGGCACACCCTAACACTTTATTAACACATGATTTTCCCTATCACTTTGTATATATTTTTGTATTATTTTAATCACACCACTTACATAGCACTTCTGTGCTTCTTATTAACCCTTATTAATTCTCACCTGTGTGCTGACCTGGGGTAGCCGACCTGTGCCGACATTATGGGGTCCTGCACCCCGGACCCATACCTAGTATTAGAGACCCCCAGTGACGGAGAAGCCTTGTCGATCGGCCTGGGGGCTTAACCCTATATCTGCAGATATACGCAACTAAGATCTCCGTATTATCTGACTATTATGTAGTAATAATTTTTACTCGGTGTGCATTAGGGGACACAAATAGTTTTTTCCTACACAGAATTACCCCTCCCTTTTAGCACCTGAGTGACATCACAATCTGATTGACCAGCTTACCATTTTGTGCATTGTATTTAGAGAGGCATGGATGGGTCAGCATTAGGAGGGATTGCTGACTCCAGAGTGCCACTGGAGAAGCTAGAGGTATCTCCAGGTAAGCTGGCTCTCAGATGCTGTAGGAGCCATTATCATGTGGCCTTACACTGGGAATTTAACCCAGACATATTTGTAATTATTTATGGGGTGGGTGTGGGGTGCGGTGGCCCCTGTGTCGGTATGGCTGGGCGGCTTCAGGTCGGCACACCCTAACACTTTATGAACACATGATTTTCCCTATCACTTTGTATATATTTTTGTATTATTTTAATCACACTACTTACATAGCACTTCTGTGCTTCTTATTAACCCTTATTAATTCTCACCTGTGTGCTGACCTGGGGTAGCCGACCTGTGCCGACGTTATGGGGTCCTGCACCCCGGACCCATACCTAGTATTAGGGACCCCCAGTGATGGAGAAGCCTTGTCGATCGGCCTGGGGGCTTAACCCTATATCTGCAGATATACGCAACTAAGATCTCCGTATTATCTGACTATTATGTAGTTATAATTTTTACTCGGTGTGCATTAGGGAACACAAATAGTTTTTTCCTACACAGAATTACCCCTCCCTTTTAGCACCTGAGTGACATCACAATCTGATTGAGCAGCTTACCATTTTGTGCATTGTATTTAGAGAGGCATGGATGGGTCAGCATTAGGAGGGATTGCTGACTCCAGAGTGCCACTGGAGAAGCTAGAGGTATCTCCAGGTAAGCTGGCTCTCAGATGCTGTAGGAGCCATTATCATGTGGCCTTACACTGGAAAATTAACCCAGACATATTTGTAATTATTTATGGGGTGGGTGTGGGGTGCGGTGGCCCCTGTGTCGGTATGGCTGGGCGGCTTCAGGTCGGCACACCCTAACACTTTATTAACACATGATTTCCCTATCACTTTGTATATATTTTTGTATTAATTTAATCACACCACTTACATAGCACTTCTGTGCTTCTTATTAACCCTTATTAATTCTCACCTGTGTGCTGACCTGGGGTAGCCGACCTGTGCCGACGTTATGGTGTCCTGCACCCCGCACCCATAGCTAGTATTAGGGACGCACAGTGATAGAGAAGCCTTGTCGATCGGCCTGGGGGCTTAACCCTATATCTGCAGATATACGCAACTAAGATCTCCGTATTATCTGACTATTATGTAGTTATAATTTTTACTCGGTGTGCATTAGGGAACACAAATAGTTTTTTCCTACACAGAATTACCCCTCCCTTTTAGCACCTGAGTGACATCACAATCTGATTGAGCAGCTTACCATTTTGTGCATTGTATTTAGAGAGGCATGGATGGGTCAGCATTAGGAGGGATTGCTGACTCCAGAGTGCCACTGGAGAAGCTAGGGGTATCTCCAGGTAAGCTGGCTCTCAGATGCTGTAGTAGCCATTATCATGTGGCCTTACACTGGGAATTTAACCCAGACATATTTGTAATTATTTATGGGGTGGGTGTGGGGTGCGGTGGCCCCTGTGTCGGTATGGCTGGGCGGCTTCAGGTCGGCACACCCTAACACATTATTAACACATGATTTTCCCTATAACTTTGTATATATTTTTGTATTATTTTAATCACACCACTTACATAGCACTTCTGTGCTTCTTATTAACCCTTATTGATTCTCACCTGTGTGCTGACCTGGGGTAGCCGACCTGTGCCGACGTTATGGGGTCCTGCACCCCGCACCCATAGCTAGTATTAGGGACGCACAGTGATGGAGAAGCCTTGTCGATCGGCCTGGGGGCTTAACCCTATATCTGCAGATATACGCAACTAAGATCTCCGTATTATCTGACTATTATGTAGTTATAATTTTTACTCGGTGTGCATTAGGGAACACAAATAGTTTTTTCCTACACAGAATTACCCCTCCCTTTTAGCACCTGAGTGACATCACAATCTGATTGAGCAGCTTACCATTTTGTGCATTGTATTTAGAGAGGCATGGATGGGTCAGCATTAGGAGGGATTGCTGACTCCAGAGTGCCACTGGAGAAGCTAGGGGTATCTCCAGGTAAGCTGGCTCTCAGATGCTGTAGTAGCCATTATCATGTGGCCTTACACTGGGAATTTAACCCAGACATATTTGTAATTATTTATGGGGTGGGTGTGGGGTGCGGTGGCCCCTGTGTCGGTATGGCTGGGCGGCTTCAGGTCGGCACACCCTAACACATTATTAACACATGATTTTCCCTATAACTTTGTATATATTTTTGTATTATTTTAATCACACCACTTACATAGCACTTCTGTGCTTCTTATTAACCCTTATTAATTCTCACCTGTGTGCTGACCTGGGGTAGCCGACCTGTGCCGACGTTATGGGGTCCTGCACCCCGGACCCATACCTAGTATTAGGGACCCCCAGTGACGGAGAAGCCTTGTTGATCGGCCTGGGGGCTTAACCCTATATCTGCAGATATACGCAACTAAGATCTCCGTATTATCTGACTATTATATAGTAATATTTTTTACTCGGTGTGCATTAGGGAACACAAATAGTTTTTTCCTACACAGAATTACCCCTCCCTTTTAGCACCTGAGTGACATCACAATCTGATTGAGCAGCTTACCATTTTGTGCATTGTATTTAGAGAGGCATGGATGGGTCAGCATTAGGAGGGATTGCTGACTCCAGAGTGCCACTGGAGAAGCTAGGGGTATCTCCAGGTAAGCTGTCTCTCAGATGCTGTAGGAGCCATTATCATGTGGCCTTACACTGGGAATTTAACCCAGACATATTTGTAATTATTTATGGGGTGGGTGTGGGGTGCGGTGGCCCCTGTGTCGGTATGGCTGGGCGGCTTCAGGTCGGCACACCCTAACACTTTATTAACACATGATTTTCCCTATCACTTTGTATATATTTTTGTATTATTTTAATCACACCACTTACATAGCACTTCTGTGCTTCTTATTAACCCTTATTAATTCTCACCTGTGTGCTGACCTGGGGTAGCCGACCTGTGCCGACGTTATGGGGTCCTGCACCCCGGACCCATACCTAGTATTAGGGACCCCCAGTGTCGGAGAAGCCTTGTCAATCGGCCTGGGGGCTTAACCCTATATCTGCAGATATACGCAACTAAGATCTCCGTATTATCTGACTATTACGTAGTAATATTTTTTACTCGGTGTGCATTAGGGAACACAAATAGTTTTTTCCTACACAGAATTACCCCTCCCTTTTAGCACCTGAGTGACATCACAATCTGATTGAGCAGTTTACCATTTTGTGCATTGTATTTAGAGAGGCATGGATGGGTCAGCATTAGGAGGGATTGCTGACTCCAGAGTGCCACTGGAGAAGCTAGGGGTATCTCCAGGTAAGCTGGCTCTCAGATGCTGTAGGAGCCATTATCATGTGGCCTTACACTGGGAATTTAACCCAGACATATTTGTAATTATTTATGGGGTGGGTGTGGGGTGCGGTGGCCCCTGTGTCGGTATGGCTGGGTGCCTTCAGGTCGGCACACCCTAACACTTTATTAACACATGATTTTCCCTATCACTTTGTATATATTTTTGTATTATTTTAATCACACCACTTACATAGCACTTCTGTGCTTCTTATTAACCCTTATTAATTCTCACCTGTGTGCTGACCTGGGGTAGCCGACCTGTGCCGACGTTATGGGGTCCTGCACCCCGGACCCATACCTAGTATTAGAGACCCCCAGTGACGGAGAAGCCTTGTCGATAGGCCTGGGGGCTTAACCCTATATCTGCAGATATACGCAACTAAGATCTCCGTATTATCTGACTATTATGTAGTAATAATTTTTACTCGGTGTGCATTAGGGGACACAAATAGTTTTTTCCTACACAGAATTACCCCTCCCTTTTAGCACCTGAGTGACATCACAATCTGATTGAGCAGCTTACCATTTTGTGCATTGTATTTAGAGAGGCATGGATGGGTCAGCATTAGGAGGGATTGCTGACTCCAGAGTGCCACTGGAGAAGCTAGAGGTATCTCCAGGTAAGCTGGCTCTCAGATGCTGTAGGAGCCATTATCATGTGGCCTTACACTGGGAATTTAACCCAGACATATTTGTAATTATTTATGGGGTGGGTGTGGGGTGCGGTGGCCCCTGTGTCGATATGGCTGGGCGGCTTCAGGTCGGCACACCCTAACACTTTATGAACACATGATTTTCCCTATCACTTTGTATATATTTTTGTATTATTTTAATCACACTACTTACATAGCACTTCTGTGCTTCTTATTAACCCTTATTAATTCTCACCTGTGTGCTGACCTGGGGTAGCCGACCTGTGCCGACGTTATGGGGTCCTGCACCCCAGACCCATACCTAGTATTAGGGACCCCCAGTGATGGAGAAGCCTTGTCGATCGGCCTGGGGGCTTAACCCTATATCTGCAGATATACGCAACTAAGATCTCCGTATTATCTGACTATTATGTAGTTATAATTTTTACTCGGTGTGCATTAGGGAACACAAATAGTTTTTTCCTACACAGAATTACCCCTCCCTTTTAGCACCTGAGTGACATCACAATCTGATTGAGCAGCTTACCATTTTGTGCATTGTATTTAGAGAGGCATGGATGAGTCAGCATTAGGAGGGATTGCTGACTCCAGAGTGCCACTGGAGAAGCTAGAGGTATCTCAAGGTAAGCTGGCTCTCAGATGCTGTAGGAGCCATTATCATGTGGCCTTACACTGGGAAATTAACCCAGACATATTTGTAATTATTTATGGGGTGGGTGTGGGGTGCGGTGGCCCCTGTGTCGGTATGGCTGGGCGGCTTCAGGTCGGCACACCCTAACACTTTATTAACACATGATTTCCCTATCACTTTGTATATATTTTTGTATTAATTTAATCACACCACTTACATAGCACTTCTGTGCTTCTTATTAACCCTTATTAATTCTCACCTGTGTGCTGACCTGGGGTAGCCGACCTGTGCCGACGTTATGGGGTCCTGCACCCCGGACCCATACCTAGTATTAGGGACCCCCAGTGATGGAGAAGCCTTGTCGATCGGCCTGGGGGCTTAACCCTATATCTGCAGATATACGCAACTAAGATCTCCGTATTATCTGACTATTATGTAGTTATAATTTTTACTCGGTGTGCATTAGGGAACACAAATAGTATTTTCCTACACAGAATTACCCCTCCCTTTTAGCACCTGAGTGACATCACAATCTGATTGAGCAGCTTACCATTTTGTGCATTGTATTTAGAGAGGCATGGATGGGTCAGCATTAGGAGGGATTGCTGACTCCAGAGTGCCACTGGAGAAGCTAGGGGTATCTCCAGGTAAGCTGGCTCTCAGATGCTGTAGTAGCCATTATCATGTGGCCTTACACTGGGAATTTAACCCAGATATATTTGTAATTATTTATGGGGTGGGTGTGGGGTGCGGTGGCCCCTGTGTCGGTATGGCTGGGCGGCTTCAGGTCGGCACACCCTAACACATTATTAACACATGATTTTCCCTATCACTTTGTATATATTTTTGTATTATTTTAATCACACCACTTACATAGCACTTCTGTGCTTCTTATTAACCCTTATTAATTCTCACCTGTGTGCTGACCTGGGGTAGCCGACCTGTGCCGACGTTATGGGGTCCTGCACCCCGGACCCATACCTAGTATTAGGGACCCCCAGTGATGGAGAAGCCTTGTCAATCGGCCTGGGGGCTTAACCCTATATCTGCAGATATACGCACTAAGATCTCCATATTATCTGACTATTATGTGGTAACATTTTTTACTCGGTGTGCATTAGGGAACACAAATAGTTTTTTCCTACACAGAATTACCCCTCCCTTTTAGCACCTGAGTGACATCACAATCTGATTGAGCAGTTTACCATTTTGTGCATTGTATTTAGAGAGGCATGGATGGGTCAGCATTAGGAGGGATTGCTGACTCCAGAGTGCCACTGGAGAAGCTAGGGGTATCTCCAGGTAAGCTGGCTCTCAGATGCTATAGGAGCCATTATCATGTGGCCTTACACTGGGAATTTAACCCAGACATATTTGTAATTATTTATGGGGTGGGTGTGGGGTGCGGTGGCCCCTGTGTCGGTATGGCTGGGTGCCTTCAGGTCGGCACACCCTAACACTTTATTAACACATGATTTTCCCTATCACTTTGTATATATTTTTGTATTATTTTAATCACACCACTTACATAGCACTTCTGTGCTTCTTATTAACCCTTATTAATTCTCACCTGTGTGCTGACCTGGGGTAGCCGACCTGTGCCGACGTTATGGGGTCCTGCACCCCGGACCCATACCTAGTATTAGAGACCCCCAGTGACGGAGAAGCCTTGTCGATCGGCCTGGGGGCTTAACCCTATATCTGCAGATATACGCAACTAAGATCTCTGTATTATCTGACTATTATGTAGTAATAATTTTTACTCGGTGTGCATTAGGGGACACAAATAGTTTTTTCCTACACAGAATTACCCCTCCCTTTTAGCACCTGAGTGACATCACAATCTGATTGAGCAGCTTACCATTTTGTGCATTGTATTTAGAGAGGCATGGATGGGTCAGCATTAGGAGGGATTGCTGACTCCAGAGTGCCACTGGAGAAGCTAGAGGTATCTCCAGGTAAGCTGGCTCTCAGATGCTGTAGGAGCCATTATCATGTGGCCTTACACTGGGAATTTAACCCAGACATATTTGTAATTATTTATGGGGTGGGTGTGGGGTGCGGTGGCCCCTGTGTCGGTATGGCTGGGCGGCTTCAGGTCGGCACACCCTAACACTTTATTAACACATGATTTTCCCTATCACTTTGTATATATTTTTGTATTATTTTAATCACACTACTTACATAGCACTTCTGTGCTTCTTATTAACCCTTATTAATTCTCACCTGTGTGCTGACCTGGGGTAGCCGACCTGTGCCGACGTTATGGGGTCCTGCACCCCGGACCCATACCTAGTATTAGGGACCCCCAGTGATGGAGAAGCCTTGTCGATCGGCCTGGGGGCTTAACCCTATATCTGCAGATATACGCAACTAAGATCTCCGTATTATCTGACTATTATGTAGTTATAATTTTTACTCGGTGTGCATTAGGGAACACAAATAGTTTTTTCCTACACAGAATTACCCCTCCCTTTTAGCACCTGAGTGACATCACAATCTGATTGAGCAGCTTACCATTTTGTGCATTGTATTTAGAGAGGCATGGATGGGTCAGCATTAGGAGGGATTGCTGACTCCAGAGTGCCACTGGAGAAGCTAGAGGTATCTCCAGGTAAGCTGGCTCTCAGATGCTGTAGTAGCCATTATCATGTGGCCTTACACTGGGAAATTAACCCAGACATATTTGTAATTATTTATGGGGTGGGTGTGGGGTGCGGTGGCCCCTGTGTCGGTATGGCTGGGCGGCTTCAGGTCGGCACACCCTAACACTTTATTAACACATGATTTCCCTATCACTTTGTATATATTTTTGTATTAATTTAATCACACCACTTACATAGCACTTCTGTGCTTCTTATTAACCCTTATTAATTCTCACCTGTGTGCTGACCTGGGGTAGCCGACCTGTGCCGACGTTATGGGGTCCTGCACCCCGGACCCATACCTAGTATTAGGGACCCCCAGTGATGGAGAAGCCTTGTCGATCGGCCTGGGGGCTTAACCCTATATCTGCAGATATACGCAACTAAGATCTCCGTATTATCTGACTATTATGTCGTTATAATTTTTACTCGGTGTGCATTAGGGAACAAATATTTTTTTCCTACACAGAATTACCCCTCCCTTTTAGCACCTGAGTGACATCACAATCTGATTGAGCAGCTTACCATTTTGTGCATTGTATTTAGAGAGGCATGGATGGGTCAGCATTAGGAGGGATTGCTGACTCCAGAGTGCCACTGGAGAAGCTAGGGGTATCTCCAGGTAAGCTGGCTCTCAGATGCTGTAGTAGCCATTATCATGTGGCCTTACACTGGGAATTTAACCCAGACATATTTGTAATTATTTATGGGGTGGGTGTGGGGTGCGGTGGCCCCTGTGTCGGTATGGCTGGGTGCCTTCAGGTCGGCACACCCTAACACTTTATTAACACATGATTTTCCCTATCACTTTGTATATATTTTTGTATTATTTTAATCACACCACTTACATAGCACTTCTGTGCTTCTTATTAACCCTTATTAATTCTCACCTGTGTGCTGACCTGGGGTAGCCGACCTGTGCCGACATTATGGGGTCCTGCACCCCGGACCCATACCTAGTATTAGAGACCCCCAGTGACGGAGAAGCCTTGTCGATCGGCCTGGGGGCTTAACCCTATATCTGCAGATATACGCAACTAAGATCTCCGTATTATCTGACTATTATGTAGTAATAATTTTTACTCGGTGTGCATTAGGGGACACAAATAGTTTTTTCCTACACAGAATTACCCCTCCCTTTTAGCACCTGAGTGACATCACAATCTGATTGACCAGCTTACCATTTTGTGCATTGTATTTAGAGAGGCATGGATGGGTCAGCATTAGGAGGGATTGCTGACTCCAGAGTGCCACTGGAGAAGCTAGAGGTATCTCCAGGTAAGCTGGCTCTCAGATGCTGTAGGAGCCATTATCATGTGGCCTTACACTGGGAATTTAACCCAGACATATTTGTAATTATTTATGGGGTGGGTGTGGGGTGCGGTGGCCCCTGTGTCGGTATGGCTGGGCGGCTTCAGGTCGGCACACCCTAACACTTTATGAACACATGATTTTCCCTATCACTTTGTATATATTTTTGTATTATTTTAATCACACTACTTACATAGCACTTCTGTGCTTCTTATTAACCCTTATTAATTCTCACCTGTGTGCTGACCTGGGGTAGCCGACCTGTGCCGACGTTATGGGGTCCTGCACCCCGGACCCATACCTAGTATTAGGGACCCCCAGTGATGGAGAAGCCTTGTCGATCGGCCTGGGGGCTTAACCCTATATCTGCAGATATACGCAACTAAGATCTCCGTATTATCTGACTATTATGTAGTTATAATTTTTACTCGGTGTGCATTAGGGAACACAAATAGTTTTTTCCTACACAGAATTACCCCTCCCTTTTAGCACCTGAGTGACATCACAATCTGATTGAGCAGCTTACCATTTTGTGCATTGTATTTAGAGAGGCATGGATGAGTCAGCATTAGGAGGGATTGCTGACTCCAGAGTGCCACTGGAGAAGCTAGAGGTATCTCAAGGTAAGCTGGCTCTCAGATGCTGTAGGAGCCATTATCATGTGGCCTTACACTGGGAAATTAACCCAGACATATTTGTAATTATTTATGGGGTGGGTGTGGGGTGCGGTGGCCCCTGTGTCGGTATGGCTGGGCGGCTTCAGGTCGGCACACCCTAACACTTTATTAACACATGATTTCCCTATCACTTTGTATATATTTTTGTATTCATTTAATCACACCACTTACATAGCACTTCTGTGCTTCTTATTAACCCTTATTAATTCTCACCTGTGTGCTGACCTGGGGTAGCCGACCTGTGCCGACGTTATGGGGTCCTGCACCCCGGACCCATACCTAGTATTAGGGACCCCCAGTGATGGAGAAGCCTTGTCGATCGGCCTGGGGGCTTAACCCTATATCTGCAGATATACGCAACTAAGATCTCCGTATTATCTGACTATTATGTAGTTATAATTTTTACTCGGTGTGCATTAGGGAACACAAATAGTATTTTCCTACACAGAATTACCCCTCCCTTTTAGCACCTGAGTGACATCACAATCTGATTGAGCAGCTTACCATTTTGTGCATTGTATTTAGAGAGGCATGGATGGGTCAGCATTAGGAGGGATTGCTGACTCCAGAGTGCCACTGGAGAAGCTAGGGGTATCTCCAGGTAAGCTGGCTCTCAGATGCTGTAGTAGCCATTATCATGTGGCCTTACACTGGGAATTTAACCCAGATATATTTGTAATTATTTATGGGGTGGGTGTGGGGTGCGGTGGCCCCTGTGTCGGTATGGCTG